>NC_059217.1:45903972-46028972 GCF_020615455.1 Coregonus clupeaformis
GTGAGTCAGTCTGTTTAATGAACTCTGTCCCCTGGGTGAGTCAGTCTGTTTAATGAACTCTGTCCCCTGGGTGAGCCAGTCTGTTATAGAACTCTGTCCCCTGGGTGAGCCAGTCTGTTATAGGAACTCTGTCCCCTGGGTGTACTGTACCTTCTCTGCAGATACAGGATCCATCGATGGGGGAGCAGGTGGCATGGTTATGACAGGAACAGGTATAGGAGCAACTAGGACCATATAGCCCAGGAGGACACAGAGAGGAGCAGTCATCACCCTGGAGAGAGGAGGAGAGGATAGGGGAGGAGAAAGGAGGAGATAGAGGAGAGGAGGAGAGAGGAGGAGGGAGTTGAATGGGGGAGAGAGGAGGAGAGAGGAGAAAGGAGGAGAAAGGAGGTGAGAGGAGTTAGCTAGTTAGCAACTTGAGGAGCAACTAGGACCATATAGCCAAGGAGGACACAGAGAGGAGCAGTCATCACCCTGGAGAGAGGATTGGGGAGAGGAGGACAGGATAGGGGAGGAGAAAGCCCACAAAATGAGGTGGAAACTGAGCTGCACTTCCTAACCTCCTGCCAAATGTATGACCATATTAGAGACACATATTTCCCTCAGATTACAGAGATCCACAAAGAATTTGAAAACAAACCCAATTTTGATAAACTCCCTTATCTACTGGGTGAAAAACCACAGTGTGCCATCACAGCTGCAAGATTTGTGACCTGTTGCCACAAGAAAAGGGCAACCAGTGAAGAACAAACACCATTGTAAATACAACCCATATTTATGTTTATTTATTTTCCCATTTGTACTTTAACTATTTGCACATTGTTACAACACTGTATATAGACATAATATGACATTTGAAACGTCTTTATTCTTTTGAAACTTCTGAGTGTACTGTTTACTGTTAATATTTATTGTTTATTTCACTTTTGTTTACTATCTACTTCACTTGCTTTGGCAATGTTAACACACGTTATCCAGGCCAATAAAGCCCTTAAATTGAAATTGAAAATTGAAATTGAATTGAGAGGAGAGGAGGAGAGAGGAGGAGGGAGTTGAATGGAGGAGAGAGGAGGAGAAGAGGAGAGAAGAGGAGCGAGGAGGAAGTAGGAGAGAGAGGAGATGAGGAGAGGAGAGAAGAGGAGAGAGGAGGTGAGAGGAGTTAGCTAGTTAGCAACTTGAGGAGCAACTAGGACCATATAGCCAAGGAGGACACAGAGAGCATCATCTAAGAACATCACAGTGAGATGAGACTGTAATCACTAGTCTCCCATTTCATATGCCATATAAGTGGAGCTGCGAGGTTCACAGCCAGGCGAGTTCGATCCTTTGTCTGGATTGGCCAGAACATGTCACGTGTCGCTCCCTATGCAAATGAGGTGTCAGACTTCACATCTCAGCTGAGAGCGGAGAACGGCATGCGAAGCGGGACAAACAGAGCTGTCACGGAGTGCACATTCACAGAGCCCTCCATACACAAAAAATGTTGAGTCGGAACCGGTCCAGAACCACTCAAAATAGCAAGTACGGGGTCGGCCCGGTCCAGCCCACCGCACGTTTTCATTGTTTTCAATGGTTGAGGAGTATTCACGTTCCACCAAGCTCCACACAACGTAGCATGAGTGGTGAAATGTCAGCAGTCCGCATGCAGGGTACATGTAACTAACTAACTAGCTAGTTAGCTGGCTAACATTATGGGTTTACAGAGTCACGTCTAACAATACAAATCATTGTTTTCTATTTTAGGGTTAATCATTTCTGTTGACGGGTAAATACTTATTATGGTGTTATAGTGATTCACTTTTCACAAGCAGAACATTTTTTGTTTACTCAATCGCTATGGTCACCGGCGGCTGTCATCCTCCTTCTGTGGAATTTGTGGTTCGCCTTCAACATAAAAGTCCTTCATTGAAAGTGATGCAAACGGATGGAAATAGTGCAGCCATGTTTGGACTAGAAGCTAAACAAGGTTGGAATGTTATTACATCATTTTAAATTAAACACAACAATTAATCAGTTGGACAATAAACAGAAAAAACGGTTGAAATCCCACCGTGGATCTATTAGACTGAGTCCCGTGTAGCTCAGTTGGTAGAGCGTGGCGCTTGCAACGCCAGGGTTATGGGTTCGTTTCCCACGGGGGGCCAGTTGGTAGAGCGTGGCGCTTGCAACGCCAGGGTTATGGGTTCGTTTCCCACGGGGGGCCAGTTGGTAGAGCGTGGCGCTTGCAACGCCAGGGTTATGGGTTCGTTTCCCACGGGGGGCCAGTTGGTAGAGCGTGGCGCTTGCAACGCCAGGGTTGTGGGTTCGTTTCCTACTGGGGGGGCCAGTATGAAAATGTATGCACTCACTAACTGTAAGTCGCTCTGGATAAGAGCGTCTGCTAAATGACTAAAATGTAAAATGTATAATTGCATTGGGGGCATACTTACACTGAGTATACAAAACATTATGAACACCTGCTCTTTCCATGACATAAGACTGATCAGGTGAAAGCTACGATCCCTTATTGATGTCACTTGTTAAATCCACACTCAACAGTTTCCCCATGTGTATCAAGAATGGTCCACCACCCAAAGGACATCCAGCCAACTTGACACTACTGTGGGAAGCATTGGAGTCATCATGGGCCAAGCATCCCTGTGGAAAGCGTTCGACACCTTGTAGAGTCCATGCCCCGATGCAACTCAATATTAGGAAGGTGTTCTTAATGTTTTGTACACTCAGTGTATATAGTTCTGCTCTTGTCTATTAATGTTCTGTATTACGTCGTGTTCCGTGTTCTGTGTGGACCCCAGGAAGAGTAGCTGCTGCTTTCACAACAGCTAATGGGGATCCTAATAAAATACCCAATACCAAACGGGCCAGCATCCCTGTGGAACGCTTTCAACACCTTGTAGAGTCCATGCCCCGACGAATTGAGGCTGTTCTGAGGGCAAAAGGGGGGATGCAACTCAATATTAGGAAGGTGTTCATAATGTTTGGTATACTCAGTGTATATGCACTGTACAGCCTTACCTATGGATTGTGCACCCATGAAACGGGATATCAGCCTACACAGTGACACCCACAGAAAACTATTTTCAAGAGTTTACACAAACACTAGCATCTTAGCTCTTACCGCAGGACTCTGAAACCACTCTGAATCAGAGGAGGCTGGTGGGAGGAGCTATAGGAGGACGGGCTCATTGTAATTGCTGGAATGGAATAATTGGAACGGAGTCGAACGTGGTTTCCTCTATTCCATTCCAGACATTAAAATGAGCCTCTCCTCTTATAGCTCCTCCCACCAGCCGCCGCTGATCTGTGGTGCGGCAGGTAGCTTAGTGGTTAAGAGCGTTGTGCCGGTAACCGAAAGGTCGCTGGTTCTAATCCCCGAGCCGACTAGGTGAAAAATCTGCCGATGTGCCCTTGAGCAAGGCACTTAACCCTAATTGCTCATGTAAGTCGCTCTGGATAAGAGCGTCTGCCAAATGACTAAAAATAACTAAAAATAATGTTCAATACACATAGTAGGTTGAGTGGTGAGCTAATGCGGCTCATTTCACACTGGTGTCCTGCAATAGAGCTAAGATGCTAATATTTGTGTAACCGCTACATAGTTGTGTTCTGTGGGTGTCACTGAGTAGGCCCACAGGTGCACAATCCATAGTTAAGGCTGTGGAGTGCAATATGAATATCCAATAGACTGACTGGGACAGCCTGGTATCAGCAGAAAAGTGTCAATCTGGTACATTTTGAAAAAAAAAAATAGTCATCAAGAAACATGATGCATATGTGAATACATTGCATTCAATGGGGGGAACATTGGTGTCACAATATTGATGCCTAGAGATAGGCATCATGGACATGATTCCAAATGTAATACATTGCATTCATGTATGTAAGTTTATTCTCTCACTCAATTATCTTATTCCCCTCCCTCCCTCCTTCCCTCCCTTCTCTTTCTCTATTTGCCTCCCTCTCTCTTGTGATACATCCTCTTCCACCCCCTCATCTCTCTCTCTCTCTCTCTCATTGGTAAAATAATCAGACAGACACAGACAGACTTATGCACTGACCAACAGACAGACTGACAGACCCTGTTACTCTCTCTCTCTTCTCTCTCTCTCTCTCTCTCTCTCTCTCTCTCTCTCTCTCTCTCTCTCTCTCTCTCTCTCTCTCTCTCTCTCTCTCTCTCTCTCCCACTGGTAAAATAATCAGACAGACACAGACAGACTTATGCACTGACCGACAGACAGACTGACAGACAGAGCCTCTCTAGTACTGCAAGACCATTGTGTCCAATGGAGGTAAAAAATAATTTTGGGCCAATTGACTTCAAATTTCATTTACCGGATCATAACGGTCCATCCAGTCACAAATATGTACACTTTGGGACGATTCAATGACCCCTATTTCCCCAATTTAGTCACTTCCTGTAATCACAGGAAGCTGAAATTCAATGTACGGCCTCCTGTGGACATTCTCTAATTAACAATGCCCCAGTTTCAAGCTTTGACATTAAGGATGGACGATTCTACAGAGGCTTGAACGCAGTGTTTTTGTACATTGAATTTCAGCTTCCTGCGATTACAGGAAGTGACTACATTGTGGGTCATATGGGTGGTTTTGAAGGGTTAAAAAAGTTACATCGTCTTAGAAATGTCCTTGTTTTCTAAAGAAAAGCAATTATTTTGTCCATTAAAATAACATCAAATTGATCAGAAATACAGTGTAGACATTGTTAATGTTGTAAATGGCTATTGTAGCTGGAAACGGCTGATTTTTTAAATGGAATATCTACATAGGCGTACAGAGGCCCATTATCAGCAACCATCAGTCCTGTGTTCCAATGGCACGTTGTGTTTGCTAATCCAACTTTATCATTTTATAAGGCTAATTGATCATTAGAAAACCCTTTTGCAATTATGTTAGCACAGCTAGCACACATGCTACATGGAGAAGCAGCTGGACAGGGGAAACTGGAGAAGCAGCTGGACGGGGGAAACTGGAGAAGCAGCTGGACGGGGGAAACTGGAGAAGCAGCTGGACAGGGGAAACTGGAGAAGCAGCACAGCTGGACAGGGGAAACTGGAGAAGCAGCTGGACGGGGGAAACTGGAGAAGCAGCTGGACGGGGGAAACTGGAGAAGCAGCTGGACGGGGGAAACTGGAGAAGCAGCTGGACGGGGGAAACTGGAGAAGCAGCTGGACAGGGGAAACTGGAGAAGCAGCTGGACAGGGGAAACTGGAGAAGCAGCTGGACAGGGGAAACTGGAGAAGCAGCTGGACAGGGGAAACTGGAGAAGCAGCTGGACAGGGGAAACTGGAGAAGCAGCTGGACAGGAGAAACTGGAGAAGCAGCTGGACAGGGGTAACTGGAGAAGCAGCTGGACAGGGGAAACTGGAGAAGCAGCTGGACGGGGGAAACTGGAGAAGCAGCTGGACAGGGGAAACTGGAGAAGCAGCTGGACGGGGGAAACTGGAGAAGCAGCTGGACAGGGGAAACTGGAGAAGCAGCACAGCTGGACAGGGGAAACTGGAGAAGCAGCTGGACGGGGGAAACTGGAGAAGCAGCTGGACGGGGGAAACTGGAGAAGCAGCTGGACGGGGGAAACTGGAGAAGCAGCGGGAAACTGGAGAAGCAGCTGGACAGGAGAAACTGGAGAAGCAGCTGGACAGGGGAAACTGGAGAAGCAGCTGGACAGGGGAAACTGGAGAAGCAGCTGGACGGGGGGAACTGGAGAAGCAGCTGGACGGGGGAAACTGGAGAAGCAGCTGGCCGGGGAAACTGGAGAAGCAGCTGGACGGGGGAAACTGGAGAAGCAGCTGGACGGGGGAAACTGGAGAAGCAGCTGGACGGGGGAAACTGGAGAAGCAGCTGGACGGGGGAAACTGGAGAAGCAGCTGGACGGGGGAAACTGGAGAAGCAGCTGGACGGGGGAAACTGTAGAAGCAGCTGGACAGGGGAAACTGGAGAAGCAGCTGGACAGGGGAAACTGGAGAAGCAGCTGGACAGGGGAAACTGGAGAAGCAGCTGGACAGGGGAAACTGGAGAAGCAGCTGGACAGGGGGAAACTGGAGAAGCAGCTGGACAGGGGAAACTGGAGAAGCAGCTGGACAGGGGAAACTGGAGAAGCAGCTGGACAGGGGAAACTGGAGAAGCAGCTGGACGGGGGAAACTGGAGAAGCAGCAGGACGGGGGAAACTGGAGAAGCAGCTGGACGGGGGAAACTGGAGAAGCAGCTGGACGGGGGAAACTGGAGAAGCAGCTGGACGGGGGAAACTGGAGAAGCAGCTGGACGGGGGAAACTGGAGAAGCAGCTGGACGGGGGAAACTGGAGAAGCAGCTGGACAGGGGAAACTGGAGAAGCAGCTGGACAGGGGAAACTGGAGAAGCAGCTGGACGGGGGAAACTGGAGAAGCAGCTGGACGGGGGAAACCGCTCGAGTCGCACAAAATGGAATATAACGTTGCACATAAACAATGACACAATTAAAACCTAAAGTTCTGCTTTACTTAGAGCTTAAACTGATTATTATTTATTTTTTTAATCAAACAAATTGTGTGACAATAACTTTTTCAAAATGAAATAAACAGAACAGTTAAGACGCTCAATTAAGTTCTGGGTCAAGAGAAGATACCAGTTAAATTAGTAAAAACATTTCAACAAGTGTTGTGTTTTCTCTTTTTGAATTGCAGTATATCATATTAAATAAAATAACGAACACTTGTTTTAACCACTGACCCACAGAGTAAGAGTCTGCTGCCTTCCGCAGGCTTCAAGCTTCCTTTTAAGAGGAATTTTGTCAGCTATCTGCAATACAGGTATGATTGAAGAATGAAGCAGGTGTTAAACATGGGCTTTGCTACACAGAAAGCAGCCTACTCCATTGTCAACACTTTGATTAAAATCAGTAGACCTACAGTGCCTACGGAAAGTATTCAGACCCCTCAACTTTTTCCACATTTTGTTACGTTACAGCCTTATTCTAAAATGGATTCAATAGTTGTTTCCCCTCATCAATCTACACACAATACCCCATAATGACAAAGCAAAAACAGATTTTAAGAATATTTTAATTTATAAAAAAATATATCTGAAATAACACATTTACATAAATATTCAGACCCTTTACTAAGTACTTTGTTGAAGCACCTTTGGCAGCGATTACAGCCTCGAGTCTTCTTGGGTATGACGCTACAAGCTTGGCACACCTGTATTTGGGGAGTTTCACCCATTCTTCTCTGCAGATCCTGTCAAGCTCTGTCAGGTTGGATGGGGAGCGTCGCTGCACAGCTAATTTCAGGTCTCTCCAGAGATGTTAGATCGGGTTCAAGTCTGGGCTCTGGCTGGGCCACTCCGAAGCCACTCCTGCGTAGTCTTGGCTGTGTGCTTAGGGTCGTTGTCCTGTTGGAAGGTGAACCTTCGCCCCAGTCTGAGGTCCTAAGCACTCTGGAGCAGGTTTTCATCAAGGATCTCTCTGTACTTTGCTCCGTTCATCTTTGCCTCGATCCTGACTAGTCTCCCAGTCCCTGCCGCTGAAAAACTTCCCCACAGCATGATGCTGCCACCACCATGCTTCACCGTAGGGATGGTGCCAGGTTTCCTCCAGACGTGACGCTTGGCATTCAGGCCAAAGAGTTCAATTTTGGTTTCATCAGACCAGAGAATCTTGTTTCTCATGGTCTGAGAGTCCTTTAGGTGCCTTTTGCCAAACTCCAAGCGGGCTGTCATGTGCCTTTTATTGAGGAGTGGCTTCCGTCTGGCCACTCTACCATAAAGGCCTGATTGGTGGAGTGCTGCAGAGATGGTTGTCCTTCTGGAAGGTTCTCCCATCTCCACAGAGGACCTCTAGAGCTCTGTCAGAGTGACCATCGGGTTCTTGGTCACCTCCCTGACCAAGGCCATTCTCCCCTGATTGCTCAGTTTGGCCGGGCGGCCAGCTCTATGAAGAGTGTTGGTGGTTCCAAACTTCTTCCATTTAAGAATGATGGAGGCCACTGTGTTCTTGGGGACCTTCAATGCTGCATTAATGTTTTGGGACCCTTCCCCAGATCTGTGCCTCGACACAATCCTGTCTCAGAGCTCTATGGATAATTCCTTCGACCTCATGGCTTGGTTTTTGCTCTGACATGCACTGTCAACTGTGGGACCTTATATAGACAGGTGTGTGCCTTTCCAAATCTTGTCCAATCAATTGAATTTACCACAGGTGGACTCCAATCAAGTTGTTGAAACATCTCAAGGATGATCAATGGAAACAGGATGTATAGGTATTTGTCCATTACATATATTATAAAATCATTTAACAATAAGCAGAATCATTATGGTTTTAATAGAGGATTAGTGACTACACCCGTCTATGATGTATGAAACATATTTTGTAATCCAGATGCATGACCGGACAACCACATTGTGACTGCAGTAATCAATGTACTATATAATTATCATCAGGTGTGTGTGTATATTAATTTTAAAGGATCTGTCTTTATCACGCCACCAATAGTGTCAGGCAAGAAGACGGGAAACCAAGCAGACATGGGCATAGACAGGAAAGAGGCTAGACAAAGAAACCATAGTGGCTCAAGGTCAAGGGAGGGTGGCTGTTTGGATAAAGAGGGGGTTCCGATACGATATGAAAAGGAGACCGAGCAGACATGGGGACAGACAGGAAAGAGGCTAGACAAAGAAACCATAGTGGCTCCGATACGATATGAAAAGATTAAGCAGTATAAAAAGAGAGTTCCGAGTCTGGGACTGGCAGTTGCTCCGCGGACAAGCTCGGCTTGTTACTTTGTAATAAAGTCTATTCTGAACTCACAAGCTCCAGTGCCTGAGAGATATCTTTGAGAAGTATTTCCACGGCAGATGCACCTGAGCTCAATTTCGAGTCTCATAGCAAAGGGTCTGAATACTTATGTAAATAAGGTATTTCTGTTTTTTATTTGTAATACATTTCTAGAAACCTGTTTTTGCTTGGTCATTATGGGGTATTGTGTGTAGATTGATGAGGAAAAAAACGATTTAATCCATTTATTTTTTATTTATTTTTATTTATTTTTTGGTGGGGGGTAGATCAGCTTAATATTGCAGATAGATTGTAACTTCCATCAATGTAATTGTCTGCATCACTTCCAATCCCTCATGTTTATATATATATATACATATACACACACACACACATACATATCCTTTAAAAAATATATTCCCCTTTATTACTTTCCAACCCCGTCACCCCTTTCCTACTTGGAGTAAACTAGTGAACAACAACGCTTAGGCCTCTACTTCCAGCTTATACTTACTATATACATTTTATGGACACAGTCAATTTTACAATAATTACATTTTGTTTGTTCTTTCTCCTGAACTTCTTCTACTCTCAACCTATCCGATCATTTTCATGATGTCCATCCGGTTTGCTTCTATATGCCATATCTTTCTAACTGTGCTCCTTCACGAAAGCTCCCAACCTACAACCTATATATTTATTATGGACACAGTATGCTTACATTATTAGTTATCTTGTTATTATTTGTTGTTATTTGTTATTAGTCCCATCCTTCAACTCTATTCAATACCTCCCATCTATCTCTTAACACCATCCATATAGGATTTCTATTTGCCATATATATTTCAACTGTACTGTGATGTCTTACAAAAGTAGTTGTAGGATACTGACGAGTCTCTCACTTTAACGCCGCTGTCTGGCAAGTCCTGATGGACTTCATATCGAAAATACAAACATGATCTTTAGTTTCCTTGTCCCGATGCTATACCATGGACATATTGTATAACTAACTGGAAACACGCAAAATCAAATCATGTGAAAACAACAGGCTAAATGGATTTGGACTAATCGTTACCACATTATATGGGACGTGCAAATTGACTCACAGAGACAATGGAGGAGCGTCATGTAGAAATCCGACTGCAACCACAGTGTACATAACACACACACCCAGGTACCGAGAGGCGGGACAGACAGCAGACTGTCATCCAAGCAGTGTCGCCCTGTCAGCGCTCACTTTGTGACTGACAGACGCCTGTCCTATCAATAGATCGCTAGAAGATTCATATTGTTCATTCTAGCGGGAGAGCGAACTGAAAAGTAGCCTAGTTAATTTAAGTGGAAAAAGTAGCCGGCTGAAAATTAGTCTGTAACCGGTTGTATAGCCGACAGGTGGCGCTAGTGGAAAACACTGCTCCAATTCGCCTTCCCTCCTTCCCTTCACCCTCCTTCCCTCCTTCCCTCCACCCTCCTTCCCTCCACCCTCCTACCCTCCTTCCCTCCACCCTCCTTCCCTCCACCCTCCTTCCCTTCACCCCTCCTTCCCTCCTTCCCTCCTCTCCTCCTTCCCTCCTCTCCTCCACCCTCCTTCCTCCACCCTCCTTCCTCCCTCCACCCCTCCTTCCCTCCACCCTCCTTCCTCCTCTCCTCCTTCCCTCCACCCCTCCTTCCATCCACCCTCCTCTCCTCCTTCCATCCACCTCCTTCCCTCCACCCCCTCCTTCCCTCCACCCCTCCTTATCTCCTTCCCTCCACTCCTCCGTCCCTCCTCTCCTCCTTCCCTCCACCCCTCTCTCCTCCTTCCCCCACCCCTCCTTCCCTCCTTCCCTCCTCTCCTCCTTCCCTCCACCCCTCTTTCCCTCCACCCCTCCTTCCCTCCTTCCCTCCTCTCCTCCTTCCCTCCACCCCTCTTTCCCTCCACCCCTCCACCCCTCCTTCCCTCCTCTCCTCCTTCCCTCCACCATGTCCTCTCCTCTGTACTCAGACCAGCATAATTAGAATTCCTCTGCTTTAAAATGGCTGAGCACAGCAGCACCTACAAAGAGCCCCTTCTGTCTGTCTCTCTCTCAGCCCTGATGATCACAGCCCTGTGTCTGTGGGTCCCCTCCCCTCCATCCCTCTCTTCTCTCCACAGCTCTATGTCTTGAGTGACAGCTGACAGTATGATTTAGAGTATTAATTAGCGCCATAGAAGAGTCCTGTGTGTCTGGGGACTCCCTCCTCGCTCCTCCTCGCCCCTGAGCCTCCTCTGTGCCTCTCCTCACCGGGACTCTGCTCTCCGCTCTGGCTGCTACCCGGCTGTTCAGCTCAGCACTGTGTGTGCCCGCTCAATATCATCTGGACAGAGTTTAACCGGAGAGGAAAGGACACTGGACGCCAGGGGCAGAACATGGTGCATCTTAAAGAGTCTCTCCTCTCATTGTCCTATTCCTCTCCCCTTCCTCCTCTCCTCCTCCTCCCTCCTCTTCCCTCCTCCTCTCCCCTCCTCCCCTCTATCTCTTCCCTCCTCTCCTCCTCTCCTCCTCCTCTGCTCCTCTCTCCTCCTCTCCTCCTCTCTCCTCCCCTCTATCTCTCCCTCCCTCCTCCCCCTCTATCTCTTCCCTCCTCTCTCCTCCTCTCCCCTCCCCTATATCTCTTCCCTCCTCTCGCCTCCTCTCCCCTCCCCTCCTCTATATCTTCCCTCCTCCTCTCCTCCTCTCCCCTCCTCCCCTCTATCTTCCTCCTCTCCTCTCCCTCCTCTGCTCCTCTCTCTCCTCCCATCCTCCTCTCCTCCTCCTCTCTTCCCTCCTTCCTCTCCTCCTCCTCTCTCTCTCTCCTCCCTCTCTCCTCTCTCCTCCCTCTCCTCCTCCCTCTTCTCTCCCTCTCTCCTCCTCTCCTCCTCTCTCCTCCCTCCTCTCTCTCTCTCTCTCCTCTCCTCTCCTCTCTCCTCCTCTCCCCTCCATCTCTTCCCTACTCCTCTCCTCCTCTCCACTCCTCTATCTCTTCCCTCCTCCTCTCCTCCTTCTCCTCTCCTCTATCTATTCCCTCCTCCTCTCCTCCTCCTCTCCTCCTCCTCTCTCTTATCTCTTCCCTTTTACATTCTGTCTGGGAATTACATTTTTATCAATCAGTTCACAGTAACCTTTGTTCTGTTCTCAAAATGACGTTTTCAATACTGCTAACAATGGCACTTCTGCTCTGTTCCCGTTGTTATCTAAGGGCTGAGAGGAGAGAGGATGTGGTGACGGAGAGGAAGAGAAGGAGAAAGCAGAGGAAGAGGAGGAGGAGGGGGAGGACGAAGAGGAGAAGGAGGAAGAGGAGGAAGAAAGAAGTGGAGGTGGAAGAAGAAGAGGAGGTGGAAGAGGATGAGGAGGTAGAGGTGGAGGAGAAGGAGGTAGAGGTGGAGGAGGAGGAGGAGGAGGTGGAGGAGGAGGTAGAGGAGGAGGAGGGAGGAGGAGGAGGAGGTGAGGTGGAGGAGGAGGAGGAGGGAGGAGGTGAGGAGGTGGAGGAGGAGGGAGGAGGAGAGAGGAGAGGTGGAGGAGGAGGAGGAGGAGGTAGAGGTGGAGGAGGAGAGAGGAGGAGAGGTGGAGGAGGAGGAGGTGGAGGAGGAGAAGGAGGTGGAGGAGGAGGAGTGGAGGGGGAGGAGGTGGAGAAGGGAGTGGAGGAGGAGGAGGAGGAGGGAGGAGGAGGAGGAGTGAGGAGGAGGAGGAGGAGGAGGTGAGGTGGAGGAGGAAGGAGGAGGAGGGAGGGGAGGAGAAGGATGAGGAGGAGTGGAGGGAGGAGGTAGGGGGAGGTAGAGGTGGAGGAGGAGGGAGGTGGGGAGGAGGAGGTGAGGAGGAGGAGAGGAGGAGGAGGAGGAGGGAGGAGGAGAGGAGGGTGAGGTGGAGGAGGAGAAGGAGGAGGGGAGGTGGAGGAGGAGGAGGAGGAGGAGGAGGAGAAGGAGGTGGAGGGGGGAGGGGAGGTAGAGGGGAGGAGGAGTGGAGGAGGAGGAGGAGGTGGAGGAGGAGGAGGAGGAGAGGTGGAGGAGAGGAGAAGGAGAGGAGGAGGAGAAGGAGGTGGAGGAGGAGGAGGAGGAGGATGGAGGAGGAGGAGGGGAGGTGGAGGAGGAGGAGGAGGAGGAGGAGGAGGAGAAGGAGGTGGAGGAGGAGGTAGAGGTGGAGGAGGAGGAGGAGGAGGAGGAGGAGAAGGAGGTGGAGGAGGAGGAGGAGGAGGAGGAGGAGGAGGAGGAGGAGGAGGAGGAGGAAGAAGAGACATGGTGATGAGGAAGAGGAGGAGGAAGAGGGTTTCAGCTCATCCCAGACCAACAGGTAACATTACATTACAGGTAACTAACTGGCCTAATGGTGAAGGAAGGAGGGCGGGTCACTGAGACACAGATGGATTTGGCTGCATCCTGGGTACAGTAATGTTACACCCTGTTACCCTCTCTCTCTCTCTCTCTCTCTCTCTCTCTCTCTCTCTCTCTCTCTCTCTCTCTGTCTCTACCTCTCTCTCTCTCTCTCTCTCACTCTCTCTCTCACTCTCTCTCTCTCTCTCTCTCTCTCTACTCTCTCTCTCTCTCTCTCTCTCTCTCTCTCTCTCCTCTCTCTCTCTCTCTCTCTCCATTCTCTCTCTCTCTCTCTCTCTCTCTCTCTCTCTCTCTCTCTCTCTCTCTCTCTCTCTCTCTCTCTCTCTCTCTCTCTCTCTCTCTCTCTCTCTCTCTCTCTCTCTCTGCATGCTGGGAGTGTTTGGTGCGTGCTGGGAATTGTTTGAGTGAGTGCTAAGTGCGAGTGTTGTGTAGAGTTAGATATCCTGGGTTTTCCTTTTCTTGGTGATATCCTTTTTTTCTTCTATGCATGATTAAGGTTATTATTTATATTTTTTTGTTGCGGTAGAATTAAGTATATTGTTTTTCGTGTCGAAATTACCCTGATTTTGGTGGGGATGGCGGCCCGAATCGGGACGCCGTCCCTGTCACTTCGGCACGGCTTTAGGTGTGTTACTGAAGCTACTGTCACGGTGGAAGAGGTTTTGGTCGCCGTAGGAGAGAAGGTAGGATATGAGAATGTTGCTTATGCGTCACGGATGAATAAAGCGGTGGTGGTATTTCTTAAAGAAGAGCGCCTTGTTGATCGTATGGTTGAGCATGGCATACTTCTTAAAGGAATGTTTATTCAAGTTACGCCGCTTTTTCTCCGTCAACAAGGGTAACGATTTCAAATGTACCGCCGTTCATTCCAAATGAGCTATTGGAGCGCGAGTTATTGCGCTTTGGGAAGTTTGCAAGTTCAATTAAGGTTGTCCCATTGGGTTGCAAACACCCGGCGTTGAAACAGGTAATGTCGTTTGGCGACAGGTGTTTATGTTTTTGGACTCACCGGAACAGACTTTGGAGTTATCGTTTAAAGTCAAGTATGACAATAGATTGTATATGGCTTATGCTAGTACGGGTAGTCAACGGTGTTTTGAGTGTGGGGATGTTGGTCATAAGCGACATGCTTGCCCGAAAAGGGAGAAGGCAGAGGGAGGGGCGCAGGTGGTCCTCGTAACGCCTGGGCCCACTGATGTAGGAAGAGGTGGGCTGACAGTGGTAGAGCAGCCGCACGCATCTGTTGCTGAGGAACAAGTTGTCCGTGTTGAGGGCACAGAGGTGCAACTTGTACCAGAGGGAAATGTTATGCAGGGGGATTTTTTTGTTGTAGAAGGTAAGGATGGATCTGAAGGGCCATTTCCTCAGACTGGTGAGGAGGTGCCCAGTACGAGTGCTGTGGTACAGGAGGGGGTACATGTGGAGCTAATCTCCCAGCTAGTGGAGGAGATGCCCACTACAAGTAATGGGTTACAGGAGGGGGTACATGTGGAGCTAATCTCCCAGGTAGTGGAGGAGATGCCCACTATGAGTGCTGGGGTACAGGGGGGGCTAGTCTCCCAGGTAGTGGAGGAGATGCCCACTACGAGTAATGGGGTTCAGGTGGGGCTAGTCTCCCAGGTAGTGGAGGAGATGCCCACTATGAGTGCTGGGGTACAGGGGGGGCTAGTCTCCCAGGTAGTGGAGGAGATGCCCACTACGAGTAATGGGGTTCAGGTGGGGCTAGTCTCCCAGGTAGTGGAGGAGATGCCCACTACGAGTAATGGGGGTTCAGGTGGGGCTAGTCTCCCCAGGTAGTGGGGGGAGATGCCCACTACGAGTAATGGGGTTCAGGTGGGGCTAGTCTCCCAGGTAGTGGAGGAGATGCCCACTACGAGTAATGGGGTTCAGGTGGGGCTAGTCTCCCAGGTAGTGGAGGAGATGCCCACTACGAGTAATGGGGTTCAGGTGGGGCTAGTCTCCCAGGTAGTGGAGGAGATGCCCACTACGAGTAATGGGGTTCAGGTGGGGCTAGTCTCCCAGGTAGTGGAGGAGATGCCTGGTACGAGTGATGGGGTGCAAGTGGGGAGTGTTGAAAGGGATGTGGTAGAGGGGAGTCAGTGGTCTGTGGCCTCAGTTGAGGAGGATCAGGAGAAGGATATGGATATGGATATCTCTCTTGATACGGTATCAGCTGGTGAGGACTCAATTTACGATCTAGAGGAGGTAAAAGGGTTTCTGGATCAGACTTTTGGGAAATCTGTCAAATTGGCAGATTATTTTGATGTTGATAAGTTTGTGAGGTCAGCTGTGATGTTACAGAAGACGGTGGGGTTAGACCAGTTGAGTGAGAAGAAGCGGTTTCGCTTGAGGAAATGTGTTACTGCTGTTGCAGCAGCAAAGGGTGGTGGGAAACGTGGTCAGGTTAAGAGAAAATTTAAATAATGATGATGATTATGCCTCATAGGGTGTTCTATTCTCTTTGTCTGGTTTCTCTGTGGTATCTTCTGCTTTTCCCTTTTTCTTTTCTATATGGAGGTACTAAGGGTAGGTTCTCTCAACATTAATGGAGGAAGGGACAGGAATAAGAGGGCTTGGGTATTAGAAGTAATAAAACAGAAAAGGCTTAATGTCGTTTTCCTACAGGAGACACATAGTGATGAGGAAAATGCGGCTGACTGGGGTATGTGGTGGGAGGGGCAGCATATACTCAGTCATGGTACTAATTTCAGTGCTGGGGTGGCAATCTTGTTTTCTTCAGGCTTAGGGGTGACTGTGGTATCTACAACAGAGATTGTCAAGGGGTCGGGTTTTATTGGTCAAGGTGGATGTTATGGGTTTTTGTTTGTTTTTTTTGAATGTTTATGCTCTAATGAGGGTACAGAGCGTATTGTTGGTTTTGATAAAATAAAGGAAACCTTAAGACAGTGTGACCAAGAGGGTGTATGGTTTTAGGGGGACTGGAACTGTACAGTGGATTTTACTGTTGATCGCACCGCTGAAGAACCTCACCTGCGGTCAGCAATTTGTCTGTCTGGTCTATTAACTGAGTTTGAGCTTTCTGATGTGTGGAGAGTAAGGAATGCAAAAGTTAGGCAGTACACATGGCTAAAAGTTAATGAAGGTCATGTCAGTGCAGCAAGGTTAGACAGGTTGTATGTATCTGAGCAATACTGTAGTAGGGTTGGAAGGTGTGACATTACTCCTGTGGGTTTCTCTGATCACCATATTGTCACTGTTGATATTCACTTGTCCTGTCCACGAAGGTCATCATCTTATTGGTATTTTAATGTTAAATTGTTACATGATGTCATGTTTTGTGAAAGGTTTTTGTTGTTTTGGGAAAAATGGAGGGTTACAAAAGGGAATTTTGAGTCCTTGAGACAATGGTGGGAGGTTGGGAAGGCCCAAATACGATTATTTTGTCAACAGTATACTGCTCTGTCTCGAATTGAAGTTAAAGAGACTATCAGGGCCCTTGAGCAGAACATTAAATCTATTGAATTGAAGTTGCTCACTCAGAATGACCCCCGGACTAGTCATGAACTTACAGGACAAGAAACATGAATTGAGGTCGTTTCTGCATGAAAGAGTGAAGGGTGCCTTGATTAGGTCTCGTTTCGCTTCCCTCAAGGATATGGATGCTCCTAGTGCTTTTTTTTTAAACCTAGGACAGTCGACATTGCAACGTAAACAGATGGTCTGCCTTCGTCTCCCTGATGGGAAGGTGACCACGGATGACAGTGAAATGCGTCAACATGCCGTGGATTTCTATTCTGCCCTCTATAAGGCGGAGGATTGTGACTCTCTGTGTACTGAACAGTTGTTACACGGTCTTCCTCAATTGGGACCTGAGCAAAGAGTCGCATTGGACTCTGACATTACACTGCAAGAGCTGTCCACAGCAGTTATGCAGCTCTCAACAGGCCGAGCCCCTGGCATTGATGGTTTACCATCTGAGTTTTACAAGCACTTTTGGGGGGTCTATTGGGGAGGATTTTTATGAAGTGGTGTGTGAATCTTTTCATGAGGGCTCTCTTCCTGTATCTTGTCAACGTGCGGTACTTTCACTGTTGCCAAAAAAGGGGGATTTGGCTCTCATAAAAAATTGGAGACCTGTTGCTTTGCTGTGTGCAGAATATAAAATTGTTTCTAAATGTCTCTCAAACAGGTTGAAAGAGTATCTGGGATTGTTGGTCCACAAGGACCAGTCCTACTGTGTACCTGATCGCTCTATTGTTGACAACTTGTTTCTAATAAGAGATGTTTTGGACATTTGTAAACTGTCTGATGTAAATGTGGGTTTACTTTCTTTGGATCAGGAGAAGGCTTTTGATCGTGTGGACCACCAGTACTTGTTTAAAACAATGAAAGCCTTTGGGTTTGGGGATGTTTTTTTGTCTTGGATGAAGTTACTGTATGCTGGGGCCTCGTGTATGGTGAAGGTGGGGGGTGGTTTGAGTTGTCCCATCCCTGTCCAAAGGGGCATCAGGCAGGGATGCCCAATTTCAGGGCAGTTATACAGTCTGGCGATTGAACCAATGCTTTGTTTTTTAAGAGCGAAGCTTACTGGTTTCTCTGTGCCAGGTGTAATGAAGGGTCCCACGATAGCACTGTCTGCGTATGCAGATGACGTGACAGTTTTTATTACAGGGGATGAGGATGTTAAGGTTCTCTCAGACGCCTTAAAGGTGTATGAGGGGGCCTCCTCAGCTAGAGTCAATTGGGGAAAGAGTGAAGCGCTGTGGGCAGGCCAGCTTCAGATGGGGTCCGCTCCACGGTTACCAGGGGGCTTCAGTGGGG
This sequence comes from Coregonus clupeaformis, assembly GCF_020615455.1. Lineage (NCBI taxonomy): Eukaryota > Metazoa > Chordata > Actinopteri > Salmoniformes > Salmonidae > Coregonus > Coregonus clupeaformis. Next base: position 45,921,852 of record NC_059217.1, read on the forward strand.
CAGAGATGGGATGAAGACTTTGGGGGGTTTTTCTAGGCTCCGATGTCTTTCAGAAAAAGAACTGGGAGGGTGTAGTGGAGAAAGTGTGTGCCAGACTGTCAAGATGGAAATGGGTGCTGCCCCAGCTGTCTTATAGGGGAAGGGTACTGGTAGCTAATAACCTAGCTGCCTCTACCCTGTGGCACAGACTAATGATTTTACAGCCACCAAAGGGTCTGATACAAGAGCTTCAGAGGACCCTTGTCAACTTCTTCTGGTCTGGACAACATTGGATTAAAGCTGCAGCCCTGTACCTGCCACTGCACGAGGGTGGGCAAGGCCTGGTGGACATTTCTTCCAGGATCATGGCTTTCCCGGCTTCAAGCAGCCCAGAGACTGTTGTACAGTGACGGTTCTAGCTGGGTTGACACAGCCTACGCATTGATGAGGAGAGCGGGCTGTTTGGGCTTAGACAAGCACCTTTTCCTCTTAAAACTGGAGGGGGGTGAGTTGCCTGGCCTGACTCCATTTTATGAGTCTGTTATGCAGGCTTGGAGAGTTCTGGTCAAGTCCCGTAAGGCCTGCACGCCACCAGGGATGTGGCTTTTTGAAGAGCCTCTTTTTACAACACTGCCATCCAGTCCCGTGTTCTGGGTTCAGCTAGCCTCACGTTCATGCCTGTTAGGCGTGGGGTGTACTAAGCTGGGTCATCTGATGTGGAACAGGAATAGGTCGTTGGAGGAGCTGGGAGAAAGAGCGGGATCCGATCGTCTCGCCTACTGAGGAAGGTCGTCGCTGAGGTCTGTGATTCCTTGCCAGTACTTCATCTGCAGTATGTGTCTGACACTTCCAATTCTGATCGGTGGAAGGAGGGTCTGGATTATGTGTTCCCTGCACTGATTGTTAGTGCTGCGGCGGGGCATTCGAGGAGGACGTGGGGATGCTGCTTTCCTTCGATACCCCGGAGCTGGGGGAGTTCAAGGAGGTGGGAAAGAAGGCCATGTACAGAATATGTGTAAAGGTGTCCCATGCCTCTTCCCTGGAAGGGGTAAAATCGACGAGGTGGGCGGGTGTGCTTGGTCCAGGTGCCTCCCAAGAAGACTATACAAACTGCCCTATTGATAAGAGGACAGCTGACCTCCAATGGAGGATAATACATGGAGCCATAGCCACCAACATGTATCTGGTACACCTGGATCTTACTGTTGGGGAGGGGTGTCCATTCTGTGCTGAGTCTGAAACTCTGGCACATCTGTTTTTACAGTGTCCCAGGTTGGTCGGGATGACTGACCTGATCACTAATTGGTTCTCAGCTCTGGGAGAGGTTTTCTCTTCCCAACTGTATATATTTGGGCCAAAGTACAGGTTTAGTCAGAAAGCTGTAGTTGTGTTGCTTAATTTTGTGTTAGGGGCAGCAAAATTAGCCATATGGAAGACCCGAAAGAACAGTATTCGGGGACAGGGGTCTGTGGATGTGGTGGGAATGCTGGAGGGAATGTTGGCAGCAAGACTAAGAATTGAGTTTGCTTATTATAAACTGGTCAACAATATTGATCTGTTTATGAGTATATGGGGTATTCAGATGCTGTTGTGTTCTGTTACTGTGGAGGAGGAATTGGAGTTGTGTTTTTAATTGATGTGTAAATACGGTTTTGTATGAGTATTTGTGTGGTGGGCTCCCAGACCCAATAAAGATTATTTAAAACTCAAACTCTCTCTCACTCTCTCTCTCTCTCTCTCACTCACTCTCTCTCTCTCTCTCTCTCTCTACTCTCTCTCTCTCTCTCTCTCTCTCTCTCTCTCTCTCTCTCTCTCTCTCTCTCTCTCTCTCTCTCTCTCTCTCTCTCTCTCACTCTCTCTCTCTCTCTCTCTCTCTCTCTCTCTCTCTCTCTCTCTCTCTCTCTCTCTCTCTCTCTCTCTCTCTCTCTCTCTCTCTCTCTCTCTCTCTCTCTCTCTCTCTCTCTCTCCCTCTCTCTCTACTCTCTCTCTCTCTCTCTCTCTCTCTCTCTCTCTCTCTCTCTCTCTCTCTCTCCCTCTCTCTCTCTCTCTCTCTCTCTCTCTCTCTCTCTCTCTCTCTCTCTCTCTCTCTCTCTCTCTCTCTCTCTCTCTCTCACTCTCTCTCTCTCCTCTCTCTCTCTCTCCCTCTCTCTCTCTCTCTCTCTCTCTCTCTCTCTCTCTCTCTCTCTGTCTCTCTCTCTCTCTCTCTCACTCTCTCTCTCTCTCTCTCTCTCTCCCTCTCTGTCTCTCTCTCTCTCTCTCTCTCTCTCTCTCTCTCTCTCTCTCTCTCTCTCTCTCTCTCTCTCTCTCTCCCTCTCTCTCTCTCCCTCTCTGTCTCTCTCTCTCTCTCTCTCCTGTCTCTCACTCTCTCTCTCTCTCTCTCTCTCTCTCTCTCTCTCTCTCTCTCTCTCTCTCTCTCTCTCTCTCTCTCTCTCTCTCTCTCTGTCTCTCTCTCTCTCTCTCTCTCTCTCTCTCTCTCTCTCTCTCTCTCTCTCTCTCTCTCTGTCTTCTCTCTCTCTCTTCTCTCTCTCTCTCTCTCTCTCTCTCTCTCTCTCTCTCTCTCTCTCTCTCTCTCTCTCTCTCTCTCTCTCTCTCACTCTCTCTCTCAATTCGAAGGGGCTTTATTGGCATGGGAAAGATATGTTGACATTGCCAAAGCAAGTGAAATAGATAATAAACAAAAGTGAGAAGAAACAAAAAACTAAAAAATAACAAAATGTCCAGTAAACATGACCTCATCAAGGATTCAACAGGATAAAGACGTTTCAAATGTTATTATCAGCTATGTACAGTGTTTTTAACCATGTGCAAATAGTTGTAGTATGAATAATGGGGGAAGATAAATCAACAGATACATATGGGTTGTATTTACAATGTTTGTGCTCCACTGGTTTCCCTGTTGTCATGGCAATGGGTCACAAATCTATCGCCTAACAGATATGGGAGTTTATCAATGTTTGATTTGTTTTCTAATTATGTGTGGGTCTGTGTGATCAGTGGGAAATATGTGTCTCTAATATGGTCATACATTTGGCAGGAGGTTAGGAAGTGCAGCTCAGTTTCCACCAGGTCTGCCTACGGCGGCCTTTCTCAATAGCAAGGCTATGCTCACTGAGTCTGTACATAGTCAAAGCTTTCCCTAAGTTTGGGTCAGTCACAGTGGTCAGGTATTCTGCCACTGTGTACTCTCTGTTTAGGGCCAAATAGCATTCTAGTTTGCTCTGTTTTTTTGTTAATTCTTTCCAATGTGTCAAGTAATTATCTTTCTGTTTTCTCATGATTTGGTTGGGTCTAGTTGTGATGTTGTCCTGGGGCTCTGTGTGGTCTGTTTGTGAACAGAGCCCCAGGACCAGCTTGCTTAGGGGACTCTTCTCCAGGTTCATCTCTCTGTAGGTGATGGCTTTGTTATGGAAGGTTTGGGAATCACTTCCTTTTAGGTGGTTGTAGAATTTAACGGCTCTTTTCTGGATTTTGATCATTAGCGGGTATCAGCCTAACTCTGCTCTGCATGCATTATTTGGTGTTTTACATTGTACACAGAGGATATTTTTTGCAGAATTCTGCATGCAGAGTCTGAATTTGGTGTTTGTCCCATTATGTGAATTATTGGTTGGTGAGCGGACCCCAGACCTCACAACCATAAAGGGTAATGGGTTCTATAACTTATTCAAGTATTTTTAGCCAGATCCTAATTGGTATGTTGAGTTTTATGTTTCTTTTGATGGCATAGAAGGCCGTTCTTGCCTTGTCTCTCAGATCGTTCACAGCTTTGTGGAAGTTACCTGTGGCGTTGATGTTTAGGCCGAGGTATGTATAGTATTTTGTGTGCTCTAGGGCAACGGTGTCTAGATGGAATTAGTATTTGTGGTCCTGGCAACTGGACCTTTTTTGGACCACCATTATTTTTGTCTTACTGAGATTTACTGTCAGGGCCCAGGTCTGACAGAATCTGTGCAGAAGATCTAGGTGCTGCTGTAGGCCCTCCTTGGTTGGTGACAGAAGCGCCAGATCATCAGCAAACAGTAGACATTTGACTTCAGATTCTAGTAGGGTGAGGCCGGGTGCTGCAGACTGTTCTAGTGCCCTCGCCAATTCGTTGATATATATGTTGAAGAGGGTGGGCCTTAAACTAAATCCCTGTCCCACCCCACGGCCCTGTGAAAAGAATTATGTGTGTTTTTTGCCAATTTGTACCGCACACTTGTTGTTTGTGTACATGGATTTTATAATGTCGTATGTTTTTCCCCCAACACCACTTTCCATCAATTTGTATAGCAATTTAACTTGCGTATAAAGTTCAGAATGACACCATTTCATGTGTCCAATATCTAAAGACCTGCATCCCTATACTGAGACGTTTCCGTTTCTAAAATAACATATTTGGGTGTTTTTGGAACCTTTGTCCAACGAGGATGAGGAAGTGATTCGCTGTTTGGGGTAAGTTTAGCAAAAACAAGTGAAATCACAAAAAGGGTGTCTGGACCTTTCTATAACATGCCATTTACATCAAAAATTGATATTTGGTTGTAAAAAATAAAATGTCTCCTTTAACTCAATATTACTGGCCTAGTGATTGGTTTAGCCACTCAGGGACCTAGAACAAAATGTATGCACGCATGACTGTAAGTCGCTTTGGATAAAAGCGTCTGCTAAATGGCATATTATTATTATATTATTATAGAACTAAAGCGCTTTCCTATTGGCTTAGCCACAGGGACCCAGATTAGTGCTCTGCTATTGTTCTAGCCACTCAGGGACCTGGGACTAAAGTGCTCATCTATTGGGTAAGTGGCTTGTGCTACTGGATGGTCCAATTGGTCAATTAAATAGGAAGTCAGCACACTTAGTGGACACTCTCTGGAAGAAGAAGAAGAAGAAGAAGAACTCACCATGTAACCAGGGGCACAGACGCAGGCCCCAGTGACTCCGTGACAGTCGGCCCCGTGGGAACAGCTGCATGGCAACCTGCATCCGTCGCCGTGGTAACCAGGTGGACAGGTCTCGTTGCAGTAGAGCCCCGCCCATCCTGCTGTACAGGCGCACTCACCTGACAGGGGGTGACAGCTAGAGCAGAATCAACCTAATTAATCAATCAATCAACCAACCAACTAATCAATCAATCAGTTGATCAGTCAATCAGTCAAATGTTATCTATAAAGCCCTTTTTACAGAACCACAGTAGGCCATGGTGAGAGATCTGCAGAGAGAGTGAAACAGTGAGCCCCAAGCCGACAGCAATTCATCCATCCATCTTGACCAAAGTGCTCCTATATAAAGTGTGCTACTATATAAAGTGTGCTCCTGTGCTCCTATATAAAGTGTGCTCCTATATAAAGTGTGTTCCTATATAAAGTGTGCTCCTATATAAAGTGTGCTCCTGTGCTCCTATATAAAGTGTGCTTCTATATACAGTGTGCTCCTATATAAAGTGTGCTCCTGTGCTCCTATATAAAGTGTGTTTCTATATAAGTGTGCTCCTGTGCTCCTGTATAAAGTGTGCTCCTATATAAAGTGTGATCCTGTGCTCCTATATAAAGTGTGCTCCTGTGCTCCTATATAAAGTGTGCTCCTATATAAAGTGTGCTCCTATATATAGTGTGCTCCTATATAAAGTGTGCTGCTATATAAAGTGTGCTCCTATATAAAGTGTGCTCCTATATAAAGTGTGCTCCTATATAAAGTGTGCTCCTGTGCTCCTATATAACGTGTGTTTCTATATAAGTGTGCTCCTGTATAAAGTGTGCTCCTGTGCTCCTATATAAAGTGTGCTCCTGTGCTCCTATATAAAGTGTGCTCCTATATAAAGTGTGCTCCTGTGCTCCTATATAAAGTGTGCTCCTATATAAAGTGTGCTCCTGTGCTCCTATATAAAGTGTGCTCCTATATAAAGTGTGCTCCTGTGCTCCTATATAAAGTGTGCTCCTATATAAAGTGTGCTCCTGTGCTCCTATATAAAGTGTGCTCCTATGACTCAGAGGGAGAAGGTATCCCTTTTCCCCTCCCCTGTTCCAGGAACAGCATCAGAGCATTAACACTGCATTAGCATTAGCAATAGCGCTGAGCAATTAACCCAAATGTATGATTTTTTTAAACAACTACTTGACCAACATCGGTTCAATTATTTGAATTCCATTTCGTTAGGTTTTTTTCTGTGAGCTCAATGCGCATATTGCACAGTTTCTCTAGAGATCCAGCCCGAACTGGGCGATGTAGTATGGAGTTGTAGTTTCCAACAGGCCAATATTCTACATAGTTTAGCGCAGAAAATGTGATAATTAACTACAATGACCATAATCCATTGCGCGCCTGTTTAAACTTGTCCGGTCTGTGCGGAGCAGAGAGAACTTGCGATAGAGAGGGATAGAGAGAAGTTGCTCCGCGAGCCTGAAAATACATGACCTGAGTCAGGGGACAGCAACCCTGTTCCTGGAGGCCCACCGCAGGATTTTGTTCCAACTACGCATCAAATCGATCAGTTCAATGGTTGCCTAAATTCAACACACCTGGTCTTCCGGGTCGGATAAATCCAAAACATGAACAGGACCTGGGTTGCCTACCCCTGGTCTAAAAGTGATTTGATATTTGGTATTCAGCGGTCATACAAGTCTGCCTTATTTACTTTTGAAGAACTACTAAAATAGTGATTTAGTCAGACAGCATAGGCAGCAGCTCTATAGAGATGAGATGAGGACTTGGAATGAAATAATAAAGTCATCAAATAAAACTAATATTTTATTAAAGTAAAGTAATGTGAATAAATGATGGTTAATGCAGTGATCAGCAGTAATGGACAGTCACTACCATCATGGGACTTTTACTAATTGTTTTATTCAGTGTTGCAGCGTTCAAACCCACATAATGCATAGTGCATTTAAAGTTTAAAAAGAAAGTTTCGGAAACAAACATCGAAAACTGTGATAATTGTTTTATAATCGAACCGAAACCGACCTCAAAAAGCACTAATCGCTCAGCACTAATTAGCAATGAATGCTGCTGAACATTCCTCCATGACACAGATAAGACAGGTGTCCTGGCTTAGAAATGTGCTGCTGGCTTACAAATGAGATGAAATGAAAGCTGATTCTGAAAGCTAATACCAAGTCTTCAGGGCAGGCCCTAGGTAAGGTTGCTCATGAAGCAAATGTGGTTCAACAAATGACCTGTGTAGAAATGCTAACTTTCTGTAACCTTTCCAGAATTCCCAGGTTTTCCAGAAATCCTTCTTGGTGAATTCCGGATTCCCTGCTTATTCCCTCCTGAAACTGATATATTATTATTACTATTATTACTATTATTATTATTATTATTATTATTATTATTATTAGTAGTAGTAGTAGTAGTAGTAGTAGTAGTAGTAGTAGTAGTAGTAGTAGTAGTATTAGTATTAGTATTAGTATTAGTATTATTAGTATTAGTATTATTAGTTTTAGTATTATTAGTAGTATTATTAGTATTATTTGCCCCCTTTCTAATTTTCTCTACTTTTGCATATTATGGGAATCTTCCAACCGGGATTTCTGGAAAATATTCTATCTGTGTAATGTCCCACGTACCTGACAGTGTTGGAGGCGTTACAGGCGCAGTACTTGTCACAGATGAGTCCGTACAGGCCTGGAGGACAGAACCTCTCCTGACAGTGAGGTCCTTTAAAGCCTGTGTCACACAGACATGCCCCATTGATATGGTAACACTTAGCACCGTTCTGACAGTCACACAGCAGGCTGCACTGAGGACCGTACGACCCCACCGGGCACTCCTCCTGGCATCTAGAGAGGAGAGGGAGGGGGGAAGAGAGAGAGATTTAGTGATAATCACACCTCAGCCTGCACTGAGGACTGTAGGACCGTACCGGGCACTCTTCCTGGCATCTATAGAGGATAACAATAGTACTACAGTGGTAAAAGTCCAGCCCCTATAAACAAGTGCAGACTCAGGTGACCTAACTGGATTGCAGAGTTTGTAAATATTCAGATCCCACACTGAGATGTTTACAGACAGTCAGACTACATTATTCAGAGGGTAGTCCCCCTACTGCCTCATAGGCTGAGATGTTTACAGACAGTCAGACTACATTATTCAGAGGGTAGTCCCCCTACTGCCTCATAGGCTGAGATGTTTACAGACAGTCAGACTACATTATTCAGAGGGTAGTCCCCCTACTGCCTCATAGGCTGAGATGTTTACAGACAGTCAGACTACATTATTCAGAGGGTAGTCCCCCTACTGCCTCATAGGCTGAGATGTTTACAGACAGTCAGACTACATTATTCAGAGGGTAGTCCCCCTACTGCCTCATAGGCTGAGATGTTTACAGACAGTCAGACTACATTATTCATAGGGTAGTCCCCCACTGCCTCATAGGCTGAGATGTTTACAGACAGTCAGACTACATTATTCAGAGGGTAGTCCCCCTACTGCCTCATAGGCTGAGATGTTTACAGACAAGTGTTAGGCTACACTGTAAAAAATTACTCTTTGGATAAACCCCCCAAAAAATTACTTCAATTAATATTACAAGTAAATAAATCAGGATTTCTCAATTGAAAAAAAATATGTTTGCTGAAACCAAATATATAATTGAATGACAAGTGTTCTATTTGATTATTAACAAAGCTATTAGACTAAACGTACTGTTCCCTTTCGGTTAACCCTAATAAACAACACTAATACAAACTAATATTTAAAGTAATCACAACCCATTTTTTATTTATCTTGTTCCAAGTAGATTTGTTACTTTGGAATTACCTACGCAAAATTCTTCAATTGAGTCACAAAGCAATTAAATAAATTCCTTGCAAACCAAGAAATGATGCTGGTTCAATAACATGAAATAAGACTCCAAACTGATACGTTTGGACGAATAAAGTCTTTACATAAGACTTTTACATTTATTGGCCACAGTATTGTAACCAAATGGTGATTTAACAATGGAAGCCTTAACTAGGCTTCTAAGGGTGTTTTCACGCATAGTTTTAAGCTATTCATGAGTTGCACGTTACTTCAGAATATTGTTTTGAACGTTTGTTTTAGGACTGATGCCCAACTGAGCATTCTGCTAAATGCGTCCTCATTGGGGGCTGATGAAGATTTGGTCTAAAGCTTATTACTGGTGCTCGAAAACACGACGACATTTCTAAAGAAAGCATATCATTAGTAGGAAAACCTTTTGTCATCGTTTTGATGTTGCCAGATTGACTTTAGATGCAGTATAACATTAGCTAGCTAGCTAAGATTGAGGGGAGACCTCCAGATATTAGCTAGCTAACGTTAGCATTGCTAGCTATTTTTGACGAACTTTGCTTGCTAATGACAACGTTGCCATCTGTCTAAAGTAAATTTGACAACATGATGATGATGATGATGAAGGCAAAGCTGTTTCCTACTAAATATGTCCCTACTTCAGCAATGCCATCATATTCCCAAGCCCCTAGAGTGTAATTTAGATGTAATTTAGATGACCCAGCCATTAGCCCCCGTTCTACTTTGGAGCATCAATATGGCTGCGGCATCTTTACAGCATTGATAACAATGGCAGCGACCGAGTGATGGAGGTGAAATCCATGTCTAGTTTGAATCAGAGTTTGATTATTTGTTACATTGCATTTTTTTATTTGGTCCGGTTGGTTTCACATTGCCAAATGTCAAACGAACTAAAATGCCTATACAAAACCATGTGTCCATGCAAGTCATTTGTTTATTTGGACACAAATGCTCACGTTAAATACATCTATGATTATCATGAAGCTCACTTGTGTGTCCCAACATTGGACGCACTCAGGCAGCCCCCCACCCACAGGTCCCTTCAGGCTGAGATGGTTATCCAGTCAGTCTAGGTGAGGTTCAGAGTACCAATAACAATCAGGACTACTCTATACCACCACAGGGGTTATCCAAGGTGAGCCCAGCTGCATGATTAGGGTGGTTCCTCAGCATTTAGAGAGAGAGAGAGAGAGAGAGAGAGAGAGAGAGAGAGAGAGAGAGAGAGAGAGAGAGAGAGAGAGAGAGAGAGAGAGAGAGAGAGAGAGAGAGAGAGAGAGAGAGAGAGAGAGAGAGAGGCTGCTCCCCACAGAGAGAGAGAGAGAGAGAGAGAGAGAGAGAGAGAGAGAGAGAGAGAGAGAGAGAGAGAGAGAGAGAGAGAGAGACAGAGAGAGAGAGAGAGGCTACTCCCCACAGAGACACAGAGAGAGAGAGAGAGAGAGAGAGAGAGAGAGAGAGAGAGAGAGAGAGAGAGAGAGAGAGAGAGAGAGAGAGAGAGAGAGAGAGAGAGAGAGAGAGAGAGAGAGAGAGCGGCTGCTCCCACAGAGACACAGAGAGAGAGAGAGAGAGAGAGAGAGAGAGAGTGAGAGAGAGGAGAGAGAGAGAGAGAGAGAGAGAGAGAGAGAGAGAGAGAGAGAGAGAGAGAGAGAGACCTTAGAGGAGACTTCTACAGGACCTTAAATATACCCTCCCTGGCACAGCATCAATCTCAGGTGTCCAGCAGAACCATTAGCAGCCAGATAGATAGTTCAATTACATTATCAAATGGACTAGTTATGTTTCATGTTTAAATTACATTGGCTTCAGTGTTATCAGGGGAGACTGGGTTGTGCGCCCCAAATGGCACCCTATAGTAGTACTCCAGGCGGAGAGAGAGGTGGGTGTCGTGTGGGGAGGTTCATTTACCTGTCACTTCACTAAATGAATGAGGGCAGCTTAGCCAAATATTAAAAGAGAAAGAAAGTCGTGTTCTGGAAGAGCTTTGATCCGGGTGGCTTTAGGCTGAAGAGATGATAGCCTGCAGGGGTAGATCTGTCTGAGGGAACTGAAGAGATCTGATAACCTGCAGGGGTAGGTCTGTCTAGATCTGATAACCTACAGGGGTAGGTCTGTCTGAGGGAACTGAAGAGATCTGATAACCTACAGGGGCAGGTCTGTCTGAGGGAACTGAAGAGATCTAATAACCTGCAGGGGTAGGTCTGTCTGAGGGAACTGAAGAGATCTGATAACCTACAGGGGTAGGTCTGTCTGAGGGAACTGAAGAGATCTAATAACCTGCAGGGGTAGGTCTGTCTAGATCTGATAACCTACAGGGGTAGCTCAGTCTGAGGGAACTGAAGAGATCTGATAACCTACAGGGGTAGGTCTGTCTGAGGGAACTGAAGAGATCTGATAACCTGCAGGGGTAGGTCTGTCTGAGGGAACTGAAGAGATCTGATAACCTGCAGGGGTAGGTCTGTCTGAGGGAACTGAAGAGATCTGATAACCTGCAGGGGTAGGTCTGTCTAGATCTGATAACCTACAGGGGTAGCTCAGTCTGAGGGAACTGAAGAGATCTGATAACCTACAGGGGTAGGTCTGTCTGAGGGAACTGAAGAGATCTGATAACCTACAGGGGTAGGTCTGTCTGAGGGAACTGAAGAGATCTGATAACCTACAGGGGTAGGTCTGTCTGAGGGAACTGAAGAGATCTGATAACCTGCAGGGGTAGGTCTGTCTAGATCTGATAACCTACAGGGGTAGGTCTGTCTGAGGGAACTGAAGAGATCTGATAACCTGCAGGGGTAGGTCTGTCTGAGGGAACTGAAGAGATCTGATAACCTACAGGGGTAGGTCTGTCTGAGGGAACTGAAGAGATCTGATAACCTGCAGGGGTAGGTCTGTCTGAGGGAACTGAAGAGATCTGATAACCTACAGGGGTAGGTCTGTCTGAGGGAAAAACAGTGTTTTAGAAATGTTTGCTAATTTATTACAAATAAAAAACTGAAATATAACATTTGCATAAGTATTCAGACCCTTTCCTCAGTACTTTGTTGAAGCAATTTTGGCAGCGATTACAGCATCGAGTCTTCTTGGGTATGACTCTACAAGCTTGGAACACCTGTATTTGGAGAGTTTCTTCAATTCTTCTCTGCAGATCCTCTCAAGCTCTGTTAGGTTGGATGGGGAGCGTCGCTGCACAGCTATTTTTAGGTCTCTCCAGAGATGTTCGATCCGATTCAAGTCCGGGCTCTGGCTGGGCCACTCAAGGACATTCAGAGACTTGTCCCGAAGCCACTCCTGCATTGACTTGGCTGTGTGCTTAGTGTCGTTGTCCTGTTGGAAGGTGAACCTTCAACCCAATCTGAAGTCCTGAGCGCCCTGGAGCAGGTTTTCATCAAGGATCTCTCTGTACTTTGCTCCGTTAATCTTTGCCTCGATCCTGACTAGTCTCCCTGTCCCTGCCGCTGAAAAACATCCCCACAGCATGATGCTGCCACCACTATGCTTCACTGTAGGGATGGTGCCAGGTTTCCTCCAGACGTGATGCTTGGCATTCAGACCAAAGAGTTCAATCTTGGTTTCACCAAACCAGAGAATCTTTAGGTGCCTTTTGGCAAACTCCAAGTGGGCTGTCATGTGCTTTTTACTGAAGAGTGGCTTCCATCTGGCCACTCTATCATAAAGGCCTGATTAGTGGAGTGCTGCAGAGATGGTTGTCCTTCTGGAAGGTTCTCCCATCTCCACAGAGGAACTCTAGAGCTCTGTCAGAGTGACCATCGGGTTCTTGGTCACCTCCCTGACCAAGGCCCTTCTCCCGTGATTGCTCAGTTTGGCTGGGCGGCCAGATCTAAGAAGAGTCTTGGTGGTTCCAAACTTCTTCCATTTAAGAATGATGGAGGCCACTGTGTTCTTGGGGACCTTCAATGCTGCAGAAATGTTTTGGTACCCTTCCCCAGATCTGTGCCTTGACACAATCCTGTCTCGGAGCTCTACGGATAATTCCTTCGACCTCATGGCTTGGTTTTTGCTCTGACATGCACTGTCAACTGTGGGACCTTATATAGACAGATGTGTACCTTTCCAAATCATGTTGAATCAAAGGGAGAGCTTTGTATTGGGTTTCTGTGTGTGGAGTAACCTCGGTAGCCCAGATATATCCTAACCCCACTAGCCCAGATGTATCCTAACCCCACTAGCCCAGATATATCCTAACCCCACTAGCCCAGATATATCCTAACCCCACTAGCCCAGATATATCCTAACCCCACTAGCCCAGATGTATCCTAACCCCACTAGCCCAGATATATCCTAACCCCACTAGCCCAGATGTATCCTAACCCTGGTAGCCCAGATATATCCTAACCCCACTAGCCCAGATGTATCCTAACCCCACTAGCCCAGATGTATCCTAACCCCACTAGCCCAGATATATCCTAACCCTGGTAGCCCAGATATATCCTAACCCTGGTAGCCCAGATATATCCTAACCCCACTAGCCCAGATATATCCTAACCCTGGTAGCCCAGATATATCCTAACCCTGGTAGCCCAGATATATCCTAACCCCACTAGCCCAGATGTATCCTAACCCTGGTAGCCCAGATGTATCCTAACCCCACTAGCCCAGATATATCCTAACCCTGGTAGCCCAGATATATCCTAACCCTGGTAGCCCAGATATATCCTAACCCCACTAGCCCAGATGTATCCTAACCCCACTAGCCCAGATATATCCTAACCCTGGTAGCCCAGATGTATCCTAACCCCACTAGCCCAGATATATCCTAACCCTGGTAGCCCAGATATATCCTAACCCCACTAGCCCAGATGTATCCTAACCCTGGTAGCCCAGATGTATCCTAACCCCACTAGCCCAGATATATCCTAACCCTGGTAGCCCAGATATATCCTAACCCTGGTAGCCCAGATATATCCTAACCCCACTAGCCCAGATATATCCTAACCCCACTAGCCCAGATATATCCTAACACCGGTAGCCCAGATATATCCTAACCCTGGTAGCCCAGATATATCCTAACCCCACTAGCCCAGATATATCCTAACCCCACTAGCCCAGATATATCCTAACCCTGGTAGCCCAGATATATCCTAACCCCACTAGCCCAGATATATCCTAACCCTGGTAGCCCAGATATATCCTAACCCCACTAGCCCAGATATATCCTAACCCCACTAGCCCAGATATATCCTAACCCTGGTAGCCCAGATATATCCTAACCCCACTAGCCCAGATATATCCTAACCCCACTAGCCCAGATATATCCTAACCCTGGTAGCCCAGATATATCCTAACCCCACTAGCCCAGATATATCCTAACCCCACTAGCCCAGATATATCCTAACCCCACTAGCCCAGATATATCCTAACCCTGGTAGCCCAGATATATCCTAACCCTGGTAGCCCAAATATATCCTAACCCCACTAGCCCAGATGTATCCTAACCCCACTAGCCCAGATGTATCCTAACCCCACTAGCCCAGATATATCCTAACCCCACTAGCCCAGATATATCCTAACCCTGGTAGCCCAGATATATCCTAACCCCACTAGCCCAGATGTATCCTAACCCCACTAGCCCAGATATATCCTAACCCCACTAGCCCAGATGTATCCTAACCCCACTAGCCCAGATGTATCCTAACCTTGGTAGCCCAGATATATCCTAACCCCGGTAGCCCAGATATATCCTAACCCCACTAGCCCAGATATATCCTAACCCTGGTAGCCCAGATATATCCTAACCCCACTAGCCCAGATATATCCTAACCCCACTAGCCCAGATATATCCTAACCCCACTAGCCCAGATGTATCCTAACCCCACTAGCCCAGATATATCCTAACCCTGGTAGCCCAGATGTATCCTAACCCTGGTAGCCCAGATATATCCTAACCCCACTAGCCCAGATGTATCCTAACCCCACTAGCCCAGATATATCCTAACCCCACTAGCCCAGATATATCCTAACCCCACTAGCCCAGATGTATCCTAACCCCACTAGCCCAGATGTATCCTAACCCTGGTAGCCCAGATGTATCCTAACCCCACTAGCCCAGATATATCCTAACCCCACTAGCCCAGATGTATCCTAACCCTGGTAGCCCAGATATATCCTAACCCCACTAGCCCAGATATATCCTAACCCCACTAGCCCAGATATATCCTAACCCCACTAGCCCAGATATATCCTAACCCTGGTAGCCCAGATATATCCTAACCCTACTAGCCCAGATATATCCTAACCCCACTAGCCCAGATATATCCTAACCCTGGTAGCCCAGATGTATCCTAACCCCACTAGCCCAGATATATCCTAACCCCACTAGCCCAGATATATCCTAACCCCGGTAGCCCAGATGTATCCTAACCCCACTAGCCCAGATGTATCCTAACCCCACTAGCCCAGATGTATCCTAACCCCACTAGCCCAGATATATCCTAACCCTGGTAGCCCAGATATATCCTAACCCTGGTAGCCCAGATATATCCTAACCCCACTAGCCCAGATATATCCTAACCCCACTAGCCCAGATATATCCTAACCCCACTAGCCCAGATATATCCTAACCCTGGTAGCCCAGATATATCCTAACCCCACTAGCCCAGATGTATCCTAACCCTGGTAGCCCAGATATATCCTAACCCCACTAGCCCAGATGTATCCTAACCCTGGTAGCCCAGATATATCCTAACCCTGGTAGCCCAGATATATCCTAACCCTGGTAGCCCAGATATATCCTAACCCCACTAGCCCAGATATATCCTAACCCTGGTAGCCCAGATATATCCTAACCCCACTAGCCCAGATATATCCTAACCCCACTAGCCCAGATATATCCTAACCCCACTAGCCCAGATATATCCTAACCCTGGTAGCCCAGATATATCCTAACCCCACTAGCCCAGATATATCCTAACCCCACTAGCCCAGATGTATCCTAACCCCACTAGCCCAGATATATCCTAACCCCACTAGCCCAGATATATCCTAACCCCACTAGCCCAGATATATCCTAACCCCACTAGCCCAGATATATCCTAACCCCACTAGCCCAGATGTATCCTAACCCCACTAGCCCAGATGTATCCTAACCCTGGTAGCCCAGATATATCCTAACCCTGGTAGCCCAGATGTATCCTAACCCTGGTAGCCCAGATATATCCTAACCCCACTAGCCCAGATGTATCCTAACCCTGGTAGCCCAGATATATCCTAACCCCACTAGCCCAGATGTATCCTAACCCCGGTAGCCCAGATATATCCTAACCCCACTAGCCCAGATATATCCTAACCCCACTAGCCCAGATGTATCCTAACCCCACTAGCCCAGATATATCCTAACCCCACTAGCCCAGATATATCCTAACCCCACTAGCCCAGATGTATCCTAACCCCACTAGCCCAGATGTATCCTAACCCTGGTAGCCCAGATATATCCTAACCCCACTAGCCCAGATATATCCTAACCCCGGTAGCCCAGATATATCCTAACCCTGGTAGCCCAGATATATCCTAACCCTGGTAGCCCAGATATATCCTAACCCCACTAGCCCAGATGTATCCTAACCCTGGTAGCCCAGATATATCCTAACCCCACTAGCCCAGATATATCCTAACCCCACTAGCCCAGATATATCCTAACCCCACTAGCCCAGATATATCCTAACCCCACTAGCCCAGATGTATCCTAACCCCGGTAGCCCAGATATATCCTAACCCCACTAGCCCAGATGTATCCTAACCCCACTAGCCCAGATATATCCTAACCCTGGTAGCCCAGATATATCCTAACCCCACTAGCCCAGATATATCCTAACCCCACTAGCCCAGATATATCCTAACCCTGGTAGCCCAGATATATCCTAACCCCACTAGCCCAGATATATCCTAACCCCACTAGCCCAGATATATCCTAACCCCACTAGCCCAGATATATCCTAACCCTGGTAGCCCAGATGTATCCTAACCCTGGTAGCCCAGATATATCCTAACCCCACTAGCCCAGATGTATCCTAACCCTGGTAGCCCAGATATATCCTAACCCCACTAGCCCAGATGTATCCTAACCCCGGTAGCCCAGATATATCCTAACCCCACTAGCCCAGATGTATCCTAACCCTGGTAGCCCAGATATATCCTAACCCCACTAGCCCAGATGTATCCTAACCCCACTAGCCCAGATATATCCTAACCCTGGTAGCCCAGATATATCCTAACCCCACTAGCCCAGATATATCCTAACCCCACTAGCCCAGATATATCCTAACCCTGGTAGCCCAGATATATCCTAACCCTGGTAGCCCAGATATATCCTAACCCCACTAGCCCAGATATATCCTAACCCCGGTAGCCCAGATGTATCCTAACCCCACTAGCCCAGATATATCCTAACCCTGGTAGCCCAGATATATCCTAACCCTGGTAGCCCAGATATATCCTAACCCCACTAGCCCAGATATATCCTAACCCTGGTAGCCCAGATGTATCCTAACCCTGGTAGCCCAGATATATCCTAACCCTGGTAGCCCAGATATATCCTAACCCCACTAGCCCAGATATATCCTAACCCTGGTAGCCCAGATATATCCTAACCCTGGTAGCCCAGATATATCCTAACCCCACTAGCCCAGATATATCCTAACCCCACTAGCCCAGATATATCCTAACCCTGGTAGCCCAGATATATCCTAACCCCACTAGCCCAGATATATCCTAACCCTGGTAGCCCAGATATATCCTAACCCTGGTAGCCCAGATATATCCTAACCCCACTAGCCCAGATATATCCTAACCCTGGTAGCCCAGATATATCCTAACCCCACTAGCCCAGATATATCCTAACCCTGGTAGCCCAGATATATCCTAACCCCACTAGCCCAGATATATCCTAACCCCACTAGCCCAGATATATCCTAACCCTGGTAGCCCAGATATATCCTAACCCCACTAGCCCAGATATATCCTAACCCTGGTAGCCCAGATATATCCTAACCCCACTAGCCCAGATATATCCTAACCCCACTAGCCCAGATATATCCTAACCCTGGTAGCCCAGATGTATCCTAACCCCACTAGCCCAGATATATCCTAACCCTGGTAGCCCAGATATATCCTAACCCCACTAGCCCAGATATATCCTAACCCTGGTAGCCCAGATATATCCTAACCCTGGTAGCCCAGATATATCATAACCCCACTAGCCCAGATATATCCTAACCCCACTAGCCCAGATATATCCTAACCCTGGTAGCCCAGATATATCCTAACCCTGGTAGCCCAGATATATCCTAACCCTGGTAGCCCAGATATATCCTAACCCCACTAGCCCAGATATATCCTAACCCTGGTAGCCCAGATATATCCTAACCCTGGTAGCCCAGATATATCCTAACCCCACTAGCCCAGATATATCCTAACCTTGGTAGCCCAGATATATCCTAACCCTGGTAGCCCAGATATATCCTAACCCCACTAGCCCAGATATATCCTAACACCGGTAGCCCAGATATATCCTAACCCTGGTAGCCCAGATGTATCCTAACCCCACTAGCCCAGATATATCCTAACCCCACTAGCCCAGATATATCCTAACCCCGGTAGCCCAGATGTATCCTAACCCCACTAGCCCAGATGTATCCTAACCCCGCTTTCCTAGATTTCAATCACATTCATTACAATGGAAATGGTAGCTATAAAAATAATAAAGTCTGTTGTATGATTGTAGTGCAGCTGTACTTTCTGTGCACTCAGGCACTGCCCAGAGATGTGGTCACACAAACAGCCTTATCCCTTATGCTTCACGGGGAGTTAAGAGCAGTAGGTGAGTATTCAAGCAGACAGAATAAACTACGTGACGTACCTCCGTCCACTGTAGCCGGCGGTGCACTGGCACTGACCAGCGATATGGTCACACAGTCCACCGTTCAGGCAGGAGCAGTCCTTGCTGCAGTTGACGCCATACTTGCCCACGTGGCACGGCTGGGCACACACTGAGCCCTGAGGAAACACAACCAGAGGATATATACTGGATCACACACAATATATACTGAGTATACCAAACATTAGGAAAACCTTCCTAATATTGAGTTGCATCCCCCCTTTTGCCCCTAGAACAGCCTCAATTCGTCGGGGCATGGACTCTACAAGGTGTCGAAAGCGTTCCACAGGGATGCTGGCCCATGTTGACTCCAATGCTTCCCCCAGTTGTGTCAAGTTGGCTGGATGTCCATTGGGTGGTGGACCATTCTTGATACATGGGAAACTGTTGAGTGTGAAAAACCCAGCAGCGTTGCAGTTCTTGACACAAACCGGTGCGCCTGGCACCTACTACCATACCCTGTTCAAAGGCACTTAAATATTTTGTCTTGTCCATTCACCCTCTGAATGGCACACATACACACTCCATGTCTCAATTGTCTCGAGGGTTAAAAATCCGTCTTTAACCTCTCTCCTCCCCTGATTGAAGTGGATTTTACAAGTGACATCTGGATTTCACCTGGATTCACATGGCCAGTCTGTCATGGAAAGAGCAGGTTTTGTATAGTGGATCAGTTTGACACAGAGACATTAATACTTCAAAATAGAGTCAAGAGTATTGAAAGAACACAGGAAAACAGGCTAGGGTATGATGGAGTGAGGAAGAGGAGAGGAAGTTAAGGAGGAAGAGGAGGAAGTAGGACAACAACAACAACAATACTTTCTGATTATAATCACTCAAACCGAAGTTCAGTGTTTTTTTAGATGAAGGCAATATTTGATATCATGAAATATTTAACTGTACACTGATATATTTCTAGTCATCGTATACAGTGCATTCGGAAAGTATTCAGACCCCTTGACTTTTTCCACATTTTGTTATGTTACAACTTTATTTTCCCCTCATCAATCTACACACAATACCCCATAATGACAAAACAAAAACAGTTTTTAAAAATGTTTTGCAAATGTATTAAAAATAAGAAGTTTGGAACCACCAAGATTCTTCTTAGAGCTGGCTGCCCGGCCAAACTGAGCAATCAGGGGAGAAGGGCCTTGGTCAGGGAGGTGACCAAGAACCCAATGGTCACTCTGACAGAGCTCCAGAGTTCCTCTGTGGAGATGGGAGAACCTTCCAGAAGGACAACCATCTCTGCAGCACTCCACCAATCAGACTTACAGTTAGTGAGTGCATACATTTTTTTTGTTTTTTTTTGTTTTTCATACTGGTCCCCCGTGTGAAACGAACCCACAACCCTGGCGTTGCAAACGCCATGCTCTACCAACTGAGCTACATGGGACTATGGGTTCGTTTCCCACGGGGGGCCAGTATGAAAATTTATGCACTCACTTAACTGTAAGTCGCTCTGGATAAGAGCGTCTGCTAAATGACTAAAATGTAAAAGGCACATGACAGCCCACTTGGAGTTTACCAAAAGGCACCTAAAGGAATCTCAGACCATGAGAAACAAGATTCTCTGGTCTGATGAACCCAAGATTGAACTCTTTGGCCTGAATGCCAAGCGTCACGTCTGGAGGAAACCTGGCACCATCCCTACAGTGAAGCATGGTAGTGGCAGCATCATGCTGTGGGGATGTTTTTCAGCGGCAGGGACTGGGAGACTAGTCAGGATCGAGGGAAAGATGAACGGAGCAAAGTAGAGAGAGATCCTTGATGAAAACCTGCTCCAGAGCACTCAGGACCTCAGACTGGGGCGAAGGTTCACCTTCCAATAGGACAGCGACCCTAAGCACACAGCCAAGACAATGCAGGAGTGGATTCGGGACAAATCTCTGAATGTCCTTGGGTGGCCCAGCCAGAGCCTGGACTTTAATCCATGCATTTGTTACTTCTAGGTTAGACTACTGCAATGCTCTATTTTCCGGCTACCCGGATAAAGCACTAAATAAACTTCAGTTAGTGCTAAATACGGCTGCTAGAATCCTGACTAGAACCAAGAAATTTGATCATATTACTCCAGTGCTAGCTTCCCTACACTGGCTTCCTGTTAAGGCAAGGGCTGATTTCAAGGTTTTACTGTTAACCTATAAAGCGTTACATGGGCTTGCTCCTACCTATCTTTCCGAGTTGGTCCTGCCGTACATACCAATACGTACGCTACGGTCACAAGACGCAGGCCTCCTAATTGTCCCTAGAATTTCTAAGCAAACAGCGGGAGGCAGGGCTTTCTCCTATAGATCTCCATTTTTATGGAACAGTCTGCCTACCCATGTGAGAGACGCAGACTCGGTCTCAACCTTTAAGTCTTTACTGAAGACTTATCTCTTCAGTAGGTCATATGATTGAGTGTAGTCTGGCCCAGGAGTGTGAAGGTGAACGGAAAGGCTGGAGCAACGAACAGCCCTTGCTGTCTCTGCCGGGCCGGTTCCCTCTCCACTGGGGTTCTCTGCCTCTAACCCTGTTGCAGGGGCTGAGTCACTGGCTTGCTGGTGCTCTTTCATGCCGTCCCTGGGAGGGGTGCGTCACTTGAGTGGGGTTGAGTTACTGACGTGATCTTCCTGTCTGGGTTGGCGCCCCCCTGGTTTGTGCTGTGGTGAGACCTCTGTGGGCTATACTCGGCCTTGTCTCAGGATTGTAAGTTGGTGGTTGGGGATATCCCTCTAGTGGTGCGGGGGCTGTGCCTTGGCGGAGTGGGTGGGGTTATATCCTTCCTGTTTGGCCCTGTCCGGGGGTTTCTTCGGATGGGGCCACAGTGTCTCCGGACCGCTCCTGTCTCAGCCTCCAGTATTTATGCTGCAGTAGTTTATGTGTCGGGGGGCTGGGGTTAGTTGGTTATACCTGGAGTACTTCTCCTGTCTTATCCAGTGTCCTGTGTGAATTTAAGTATGCTCTCTCTAATTCTCTCGTTCTCTCTTCTCTCTGAGAACCTGAGCCCTAGGACCATACGTCAGGACTACCGGGCATGATGACACCTTGCTGTCCCCAGTCCGCCTGGCCTTGCTGCTATTCCAGTTTCAACTGTTCTGCCTGCGGCTACGAAACCCCTACCTGTCCCAGACCTGCTGTTTTCAACTCTTTAATGATCGGCTATGAAAAGCCAACTGAGAGACCTGAGCCCTAGAACCATACGTCGGGACTACCGGCCGTGGTGACTCCTTGCTGTCCCCAGTCCGCCTGGCCTTGCTGCTATTCCAGTTTCAACTGTTCTGCCTGCGGTTATGGAACCCCTACCTGTCCCAGACCTGCTGTTTTCAACTCTTAATGATCGGCTATGAAAAGCCAACTGAGATTTATTCCTGATTATTATTTGACCATGCTTGTCACTTATGAACATTTTTGAACATCTTGGCATGGTTCTGTTATAATCTCCACCCGGCACAGCCAGAAGAGGACTGGCCACCCCTCATAGCCTGGTTCCTCTCTAGGTTTCTTCCTAGGTTTTCGCCTTTCTAGGGAGTTTTTCCTAGCCACCGTGCTTCTACACCTGCATTACTAGCTGTTTGGGGTTTTAGGCTGGGTTTCTGTACAGCACTTCGAGATATTAGCTGATGTAAGAAGGGCTATATAAAATAAAATTGATTGATTGATTGATTGACTTGAACCCGATCTAACATCTCTGGAGAGACCTGAAAATAGCTGTGCAGCGACGCTCTGCATCCAACCTGACAGAGCTTGAGAGGATCTGCAGAGAAGAATGGGAGCAACTCCCCAAATACAGGTGTTCCAAGCTTGTAGCGTCATACCCAAGAAGACTCGAGGCTGTAATCGCTGCCAAAGGTGCTTCAACAAAGTACTGAGTAAAGGGTCTGAATACTTACGTAAATGTGAAATTTCATTTTAATAATTTTTTAAATTTGCAAATATTTCTAGAAACCTGTTTTTGCTTTGTCATTATGGGGTATTGTGTGTAGATTGATGAGGAAAAAAAACATTTTAATCAATTTTAGAAAAAAACGCTGTAATGTAACAAACTGTGGAAAAAGTCAAGGGGTCTGAATACTTTCCGAATGCACTATAGGTTAACAGAGGTCAATCAAGTACCAGGTTACAGAATAATCTGTTCTATTTGTTTTAACCATGCTAACAGCAACAACAACAACAACAACAACAACAACATCCTACCGTCCATCCAGCAGGACAGGAGCACTCTCCACTGATGTGATGACAGGTTCCTCCATTCTGACAGGGACAGCGCTGCTCACACTGTTGTCCATGACTACCACTGGGGCACCGCTCTGCACAGCTGGATAGAAACAGATACTGCATTACAACACAAACGCAAATGGTGTGTGCGTATCTTTGTGCGTATGCGTGTGTGTGATGTGTGTGCGTCCCTTTGTAATGTCTGTGTAGTTGTGTGTTCCTGTGCCTTGTGTGTGTGTGTGTGTGTGTGTGTGTGTGTGCGTCCCTTTGTAATGTCTGTGTAGTTGTGTGTTCCTGTGCCTGTGTGTGTGTGTGTGTGTGTGTGTGTGTGTGTGCGTCCCTTTGTAATGTCTGTGTAGTTGTGTGTTCCTGTGCCTGTGTGTGTGTGTGTGTGTGTGTGTGTGTGTGTGTGTGGTCCCTTGTAATGTCTGTGTAGTTGTGTGTTCCTGTGCCTGTGTGTGTGTGTGTGTGTGTGTGTGTGTGTGTGTGTGCGTCCCTTTGTAATGTCTGTGTAGTTGTGTGTTCCTGTGCCTGTGTGTGTGTGTGTGTGTGTGTGTGTGTGTGTGTGTGTGCGTCCCTTTGTAATGTCTGTGTAGTTGTGTGTTCCTGTGCCTGTGTGTGTGTGTGTGTGTGTGTGTGTGTGTGTGTGCGTCCATTTGTAATGTCTGTGTAGTTGTGTGTTCCTGTGCCTGTGTGTGTGTGTGTGTGTGTGTGTGTGTGCGATGTGTGTGCGTCCCTTTGTAATGTCTGTGTAGTTGTGTGTTCCTGTGTGTGTGTCCATCTTTCAATACTGACAGAGCTCCAGAGTATCCCCGGGCGCAGATGCACTCCCCAGTTTCGTGATGGCAGGTGGCTCCGTTGAGACACTGGCAGGTGAGATGGCAGGTCTTGCCGTAGAACCCGGGTTCACAGGGCTCCTCGCAGCGCCAACCCTGGTAACCATCCGTACACACACACGCCCCAGTGATGGGGTTACACCTGGCCTCGTTCTGGCACTGGCACCGGTTACTGCAGTGGGGCCCCCAGAAGTCGCTGTCACAACCTGGGATAGAGACACACACAGACAGGGGGGAGAATCAATACAAGAAAGCAATCCAGTACAGTGCATTCGTAAAGTATTCAGACCCCTTGACTTTTTCCACATTTTGTTACGTTACAGCCGTATTCTAAAACTGATAAAATCATTTTTTCCCCTCATCAATCTACACACAATACACATAATGACAAAGTAAAAACTGTTTTTTAAAATACATTTTAGCAAATTTATACAAAATAAAAAACGGAAATATCACATTTACATAAGTATTCAGACCCTTTACTCAGTACTTTGTTGAAGCACCTTTTGGCAGCGATTACAGCCTCGAGTCTTCTTGGGTATGACGCTACAAGCTTGGCACACCTGTATTTGGGGAGTTTCTCCCATTCTTCTCTGCAGATCCTCTCAAGCTCTGTCAGGTTGGATGGGGAGTGTCGCTGCTCAACTTTCATCAGACCAGAGAATCTTCTTTCTCATGGTCTGAGAGTCTTTAGGTGCCTTTTGGCAAACTCCAAGTAGGCTGTCATGTGCCTTTTACTGAGGAGTGGCTTCCGTCTGGCCACTCTACCATAAAGGCCTGATTGGTGGAGTGCTGCAGATATGGTTGTCCTTCTGGAAGGTTCTCCCATCTCCACCGAGGAACTCTGGAGCTCTGTCAGAGTGACCATCGGGTTCTTGGTCACCTCCCTGACCAAGGCCTTTCTCCCCTGATTGCTCAGTTTGGCTGGGGGGCCAGCTCTAGGAAGAGTCTTGGTGGTTCAAAACTTCTTCCATTTAAGAATGATGGAGGCCACTGTGTTCTTGGGGACCGTCAATGCTGCAGACATTTTTTGGTACCCTTCCCCAGATCTGTGCCTCGACAAAATCCTGTCTCGGAGCTCTACGGACAATTCCTTCGACCTCATGGCCTGGTTTTTGCTCTGACATGCACTGTCAACTGTGGGACCTTATATAGACAGGTGTTTGCCTTTCCAAATCATGTCCAATCAATTGAATTTACAACAGGTGGACTCCAATCAAGTTGTAGAAACATCTCAAGGATGATCACTGGAAACAGGATGCACCTGCGCTCAATTTCGAGTCTCATAGCAAAGGGTCTGAATACTTATGTAAATAAGATATTTATTTTTTAATGTTTTATACATTAGCAAACATTTCTAAAAACCTGTTTTCAATTTGTCATTATGGGGTGTTGTGTGTAGATTGCTGAGGATTTCTATTTATTTAATCCATTTTAGAATAAGGCTGTAACGTAACAAAATGTGGAAAACGTCAAGGGGTCTGAATACTTACCGAAGGCACTGTATGTAGATGGGGTGATTGGGGGTCCTGTAGAGAAGAGAAACAGGGAGGTGAATCAACACTTCCAACCACGGAGGTGAGAGACCAAACAGACCACACTCTGTATATTGACTGCTATATAATCACAACCAGCCTGAAGACACAGGGGGGGTCAGAGTTCAACAACCAGCCTAGAGATACAGGGGGGTCAGAGTTCAACAACCAGCCTGAAGACACAGGGGGGGTCAGAGTTCAACAACCAGCCTAGAGATACAGGGGGGTCAGAGTTCAACAACCAGCCTAGAGATACAGGGGGGTCAGAGTTCAACAACCAGCCTAGAGATACAGGGGGGGTCAGAGTTCAACAACCAGCCTAGAGACACAGGAGGGGGTTAGAGTTTGCGGTTGGAAAACAACAGGGCTGGGGTCAATTGGTGGATGTTTTAAAGGGAGCAGAGAGCTGAGCTGTGCTGAGGGAACAGAGAGCAGAGAGCTGAGCTGAGGGAGCAGAGAGCTGAGCTGTGCTGAGGGAACAGGGAGCAGAGAGCTGAGCTGTGCTGAGGGAACAGGGAGCAGAGAGCTGAGCTGTGCTGAGGGAACAGAGAGCTGAGCTGTGCTGAGGGAACAGGGAGCAGAGAGCTGAGCTGTGCTGAGGGAACAGGGAGCAGAGAGCTGAGCTGCGAGGGAACAGGGAGCAGAGAGCTGAGCTGTGCTGAGGGAACAGGGAGCAGAGAGCTGAGCTGTGCTGAGGGAACAGGGAGCAGAGAGCTGAGCTGTGCTGAGGGAACAGGGAGCAGAGAGCTGAGCTGTGCTGAGGGAACAGGGAGCAGAGAGCTGAGCTGTGCTGAGGGAACAGAGAGCTGAGCTGTGCTGAGGGAACAGGGAGCAGAGAGCTGAGCTGAGCTGAGGGAACAGGGAGCAGAGAGCTGAGCTGTGCTGAGGGAACAGGGAGCAGAGAGCTGAGCTGTGCTGAGGGAACAGGGAGCAGAGAGCTGAGCTGTGCTGAGGGAACAGGGAGCAGAGAGCTGAGCTGTGCTGAGGGAACAGGGAGCAGAGAGCTGAGTTGTGCTGAGGGAACAGGGAGCAGAGAGCTGAGCTGTGCTGAGGGAACAGGGAGCAGAGAGCTGAGCTGTGCTGAGGGAACAGAGAGCAGAGAGTTGAGCTGAGGGAGCAGAGAGCTGAGCTGTGCTGAGGGAACAGGGAGCAGAGAGCTGAGCTGTGCTGAGGGAACAGGGAGCAGAGAGCTGAGCTGTGCTGAGGGAACAGGGAGCAGAGAGCTGAGCTGAGGGAGCAGAGAGCTGAGCTGTGCTGAGGGAACAGAGAGCTGAGCTGTGCTGAGGGAACAGGGAGCAGAGAGCTGAGCTGAGGGAGCAGAGAGCTGAGCTGTGCTGAGGGAACAGAGAGCTGAGCTGTGCTGAGGGAACAGGGAGCAGAGAGCTGAGCTGTGCTGAGGGAACAGAGAGCTGAGCTGTGCTGAGGGAACAGGGAGCAGAGAGCTGAGCTGTGCTGAGGGAACAGGGAACAGAGAGCTGAGCTGTGCTGAGGGAACAGGGAGCAGAGAGCTGAGCTGTGCTGAGGGAACAGAGAGCTGAGCTGTGCTGAGGGAACAGGGAGCAGAGAGCTGAGCTGTGCTGAGGGAACAGGGAGCAGAGCGCTGAGCTGTGCTGAGGGAACAGGGAGCAGAGAGCTGAGCTGTGCTGAGGGAACAGAGAGCAGAGAGCTGAGCTGAGGGAGCAGAGAGCTGAGCTGTCCTGAGGGAACAGGGAGCAGGGAGCAGAGCTGAGGGAACAGGGAACAGAGAGCAGAGAGCTGAGCTGAGGGAGCAGAGAGCTGAGCTGTGCTGAGGGAACAGGGAGCAGAGAGCTGAGCTGTGCTGAGGGAACAGGGAGCAGAGAGCTGAGCTGTGCTGAGGGAACAGGGAGCAGAGAGCTGAGCTGTGCTGAGGGAACAGGGAGCAGAGAGCTGAGCTGTGCTGAGGGAACAGGGAGAGCACACTGATGAGCTCTCATTGATTGATAAGGGTTGATAGAGGCTGCATCCCAAACGACACCCTATTCCCTTGACAGTGCACTAATAGAGCTCTGGTAAACAGCAGTGCACTGTAAAGGGAATAAGGTGCTATTTGGGACGCCGACAGACCGATGAGTGTTGATAGACTGCAGAACCGAGAACAGAACAGAGCTACTCCTCATCCATTACCCTGACCACCTCTGCCTGCACCGCACGGACCAAACCCACACATACTCCAGCTTTAATGTGCCAGGGTCGCTTGCGTGGCAGCTGCACCAACCTTCAGGGAACACAACCGTGCTGAACCAGAGAAGATGAGAGGGGAGAGGAGAAAGAGAGAGAACTGAGAGGAGAGAGAGAGGAGAACAGAGAGAGAACTGAGAGGAGAGAGAGAGAGAGGAGAAAGAGAGAGAACTGAGAGAAAGAGGAGGAAAAAGGAGAGGAGTAGAGAGAAGGAGAGAGGAGAGAGGAGGAGACAGGAGGATAGAGGAGAGAGGAGACAGGAGGAGAGAGGAGAAGACAGGAGAAGAGAGGAGGAGGAAGGAGAGAGGAGAGAGGAGAGAGGAGGAGAACAGAGGAAGAGGAGGGAAAAGGAGAGGAGAGGAGTAGAGAGAATGAGAGAGGAGAGGAGGGAAGAGGAGAGAAGAGAGACAGGAGGAGAGAGGAGGAGAGAGGATGGAAGAGGAGAGAAAATAGACAGGAGGAGAGAGGAGAGAGGAGGGAAGAGGAGAGAGGAGAGAGGAGGAGAGAAGAGAGACAGGAGAGAGGAGGAGAGAGGAGGAGAAAGGCGGAGAGAGGAGACAGGAGGAGAGAGGAGGAGAGAGGAGAGAGGAGAGAGGAGGAGAAAGGCAGAGAGAGGAGGAGAGAGGAGGAGAGAGGAGGAGAGAGGAGAAGAGAGGAGGAAAGAGGAGAGAGGAGAGCGTCTGCTAAATAACGTAAATGTGCCCTTGAGCAAGGCACTTAACCCTAATTGCTCCTGTAAGTCGCTCTGGATAAGAGCGTCTGCTAAATGACTAAAATGTAAAATGTAAATGTAGGAGGAAAGAGGAGAGAGGAGGAGAGAGGAGGAGAGAGGAGAGAGGAGAGAGGAGGTGAGAGGAGGAAAGAGGAGAGAGGAGGAGAGAGGAGGAGAGGTCCACCCTGAGAGGTAGATAAGCTAGCACTGTTGGACACACACACACAGTCTATTATATAGCGTAGCTCCAGCTGTGTCCAGCCTGGTTCCAGACCCCCATCAGTGCAGTAGATGTCTTTAGCAGAGAGGGTCTGATCACCCCCTTGCTGTGAGCCTGTGTGTGTGTTGAGTGTGTGTGTGTGTGTGTGTGTGTGTGTGTGTGTTGATGTGTGTGTGTGTGTTGAGTGTGTGTGTGTGTTGAGTGTGTGTGTGTGTGTGTGTGTGTGTGTGAGTGTGTGTGTGTGTGTGTGTTGAGTGTGTGTGTGTGTGTGTGTGTGTGTGTGTGTGTGTGTGTGTGTGTGTGTTGAGTGTGTGTGTGTGTGTGTGTGTACCTGGTAGACAGACACAGGTCTGATCAGCTCCCCACTGTGTTACCTGGCTGCAACAGGCCTCAGTGACAACCTTCAGTCCACCTGATCAAACACACACACACACACACACACACACACAATCACAGCCCTTATTACAGGCTGGCAGGGAGAGAGCACACGGCAAGGGGAGACCGCTGAAACCTGGCAGCAAAAAACATCTATGCTGAGTCCCAAATGGCACCCTATTCCCTATCTAGTGCACTACTTTAGACCAGGGCCCATAGCCAAATGGCACCCTATTCCCTATCTAGTGCACTACTTTAGACCAGAGCCCATAGCCAAATGGCACCCTATTCCCTATCTAGTGCACTACTTTAGACCAGAGCCCTTAGCCAAATGGCACCCTATTCCCTATATAGTGCACTACTTTAGACCAGAGCCCATAGCCAAATGGCACCCTATTCCCTATCTAGTGCACTATGAGAAACAAACTTATAAGATAATCTGCTTTATAAGGGAATCAACAGGGGAATATTCTCTGTCCGGGTGGCTGGGCCTGGCAGGACCACATGCTGAGGTTATACAAGCCTGAGATACTAATGATAGAGGTTTAGAGACATAGATATAGAAGATGTAGAGTGACATAGACCTGGACAAACGGCATAAAAGGACAACTCTAAACAATATTAGCTTTTAAAACGATAATATTTGTTTGGTAATTGATTCCCATAATGAGTTTTGCCTCTCCAAGTATAAAATGTGGCAACATTATAAATCAAGCCAGTTAAATTACACCAGGCTATATGGGAATGAAAGAAAAGCCTTGCTCAATATGACAAACAACAACACATCTTACATTTAAACTAATGTGCAAGTCAAGTACAGTTGACCAGAACAGTGGTATGTATTAGTACTGTTGACCAGGACAGTGTTATGTATTAGTACTGTTGACCAGAACAGTGTTATGTATTAGTACTGTTGACCAGAACAGTGTTATGTATTAGTACTGTTGACCAGAACAGTGTTATGCATTAGTACTGTTGACCAGAACAGTGTTATGTATTAGTACTGTTGACCAGAACAGTGTTATGTATTAGTACTGTTGACCAGAACAGTGTTATGTATTAGTACTGTTGACCAGAACAGTGTTATGTATTAGTACTGTTGACCAGAACAGTGTTATGTATTAGTACTGTTGACCAGAACAGTGTTATGTATTAGTACTGTTGACCAGAACAGTGTTATGTATTAGTACTGTTGACCAGAACAGTGTTATGTATTAGTACTGCTGACCAGAACAGTGTTATGTATTAGTACTGTTGACCAGAACAGTGTTATGTATTAGTACTGTTGACCAGAACAGTGTTATGTATTAGTACTGTTGACCAGAACAGTGTTATGTATTAGTACTGTTGACCAGAACAGTGTTATGTATTAGTACTGTTGACCAGAACAGTGTTATGTATTAGTACTGTTGACCAGAACAGTGTTATGTATTAGTACTGTTGACCAGAACAGTGTTATGTATTAGTACTGTTGACCAGAACAGTGTTGTGTATTAGTACTGTTGACCAGAACAGTGTTGTGTATTAGTACTGTTGACCAGAACAGTGTTATGTATTAGTACTGTTGACCAGAACAGTGTTATGTATTAGTACTGTTGACCAGAACAGTGTTATGTATTAGTACTGTTGACCAGAACAGTGTTATGTATTAGTACTGTTGACCAGAACAGAGTTATGTATTAGTACTGTTGACCAGAACAGTGTTATGTATTAGTACTGTTGACCAGAACAGTGTTATGTATTAGTACTGTTGACCAGAACAGTGTTGTGTATTAGTACTGTTGACCAGAACAGTGTTGTGTATTAGTACAGTTGACCAGAACAGTGTTATGTATTAGTACTGTTGACCAGAACAGTGTTATGTATTAGTACTGTTGACCAGAACAGTGTTATGTATTAGTACTGTTGACCAGAACAGTGTTATGTATTAGTACTGTTGACCAGAACAGTGTTATGTATTAGTACTGTTGACCAGAACAGTGTTATGTATTAGTACTGTTGACCAGAACAGTGTTATGTATTAGTACTGTTGACCAGAACAGTGTTATGTATTAGTACTGTTGACCAGAACAGTGTTATGTATTAGTACTGTTGACCAGAACAGTGTTGTGTATTAGTACTGTTGACCAGAACAGTGTTATGTATTAGTACTGTTGACCAGAACAGTGTTATGTATTAGTACTGTTGACCAGAACAGTGTTATGTATTAGTACTGTTGACCAGAACAGTGTTATGTATTAGTACTGTTGACCAGAACAGTGTTATGTATTAGTACTGTTGACCAGAACAGTGTTATGTATTAGTACTGTTGACCAGAACAGTGTTATGTATTAGTACTGTTGACCAGAACAGTGTTATGTATTAGTACAGTTGACCAGAACAGTGTTATGTATTAGTACTGTTGACCAGAACAGTGTTATGTATTAGTACTGTTGACCAGAACAGTGTTATGTATTAGTACTGTTGACCAGAACAGTGTTATGTATTAGTACTGTTGACCAGAACAGTGTTATGTATTAGTACTGTTGACCAGAACAGTGTTATGCTTTAGTACTGTTGACCAGAACAGTGTTATGTATTAGTACTGTTGACCAGAACAGTGTTATGTATTAGTACAGTTGACCAGAACAGTGTTATGTATTAGTACTGTTGACCAGAACAGTGTTATGTATTAGTACTGTTGACCAGAACAGTGTTATGTATTAGTACTGTTGACCAGAACAGTGTTATGTATTAGTACTGTTGACCAGAACAGTGTTATGTATTAGTACTGTTGACCAGAACAGTGTTATGTATTAGTACAGTTGACCAGAACAGTGTTATGTATTAGTACTGTTGACCAGAACAGTGTTATGTATTAGTACAGTTGACCAGAACAGTGTTATGTATTAGTACTGTTGACCAGAACAGTGTTATGTATTAGTACTGTTGACCAGAACAGTGTTATGTATTAGTACTGTTGACCAGAACAGTGTTATGTATTAGTACTGTTGACCAGAACAGTGTTATGCATTAGTACTGTTGACCAGAACAGTGTTATGTATTAGTACTGTTGACCAGAACAGTGTTATGTATTAGTACTGTTGACCAGAACAGTGTTATGTATTAGTACTGTTGACCAGAACAGTGTTATGTATTAGTACTGTTGACCAGAACAGTGTTATGTATTAGTACTGTTGACCAGAACAGTGTTATGTATTAGTACTGTTGACCAGAACAGTGTTATGTATTAGTACTGTTGACCAGAACAGTGTTATGTATTAGTACTTGTCACACCCTGGCTCTGGGACTCTATTTGTTGAGCCAGGGTGTGTTTATTCTATGTGTTCTGTTTCTATGTTGGGTGTTCTAGGTTGTGTTTTTCTATGTTGGCCTGAGTGACTCCCAATCAGAGGCAACGAGTGTCAGCTGTTTGCTGGTTGTCTCTGATTGGGAGCCATATTTAAACTGTCGGTTTTCCTTTGTGTTTTGTGGGTTCTTGTTTCAAGTTGGTTGTGTTTGACCGTGTACTGTCACGTTACCGCTCTTTGTTGTTTTGTTCGGCTTTCGCTCAATAAATGAGTATGTTTGCCTGCAACGCTGCGCCTTGGTCTACTCCTTACCCTGACGTTCGTGACAGAAGAACCCACCATACCAGGACCAAGCAGCGTGTCCAGGAACAGGCAGCCTGGACGTGGGAGCAGCGTCGGAGGGTCGAGAGGCAACCCCAAAAAATGTTTAGGGGGGGCACACGGCAGGGGCGACTGGGCAGCAGGAGGCTGCCACAGGGCGATTAGGTGAGGAGGCCACCAGGTTAAGGGGGCTACTGGCGAAGAGGGAGCAGGAGTTAGTGTTGCAGAGGATGGAGCTATTAGAGGCGATTAGGGAAAGGGTGAGAAATGAGGCACGGCGAGAGGAACTCGGTAGGCAGCTGAGGGAGCGGAGGGTTATGATGAAACCCAGTCCCGCTCCTCACACCAAGCAAGTGGTGTGCGCCACCAGCCGTCCCGGCCCGCTCCTGCTTCCCGCACTAAGGTACGGTGCGCGTCGCCAGCCCAGCCCGGCCTGTTCCTGCCTCTCACACCAAGCCTACGATGCAGCGCCGCCAGCCCGGCCCGGCCTGTTCCTGCCTCGCACTAAGCCTCACGGTGTGCGTCGCCAGCCCAGCCCGGCCTGTCCCTGCTCCACGCACCAAGCCTACGGGTGCGTCGCCAGCCCAGCCCGGCCTGTTCCTGCTCCACGCACCAAGCCTACGGTGTGCGTCGCCAGTCCAGCCCGGCCTGTTCCTGCTCCACGCACCAAGCCTACGGGGTGCGCCGCCAGCCCAGTCCGGCCTGTCCCTGCTCCACGCACCAAGCCTACGGTGTGCGTCGCCAGCCCAGCCCGGCCTGTCCCTGCTCCACGCACCAAGCCTACGGTGTGCGTCGCCAGCCCAGCCCGGCCTGTCCCTGCTCCACGCACCAAGCCCACGGGGTGCGTCGCCAGCCCAGCCCGGCCTGTCCCTGCTCCACGCACCAAGCCTACGGGGTGCGTCGCCAGCCCAGCCCGGCCTGTCCCTGCTCCACGCACCAAGCCTACGATGTGCGTCGCCAGCCCGGCCCGGCCTGTTCCTGCCCCTCGCACTAAGCCTACGGTGTGCGTCGCCAGCCCAGCCCGGCTGTCCCTGCTCCACGCACCAGGCCACGGGGTGCGTCGCCAGCCCAGCCCGGCCTGTTCCTGCTCCACGCACCAAGCCTACGGTGTGCGCGCAGTCCAGCCCGGCCTGTTCCTGCTCCACGCACCAAGCCTCACGGGGTGCGTCGCCAGCCCAGTCCGGCCTGTCCCTGCTCCACGCACCAAGCCTACGGTGTGCGTCGCCAGCCCAGCCCGGCCTGTCCCTGCTCCACGCACCAAGCCTACGGTGTGCGTCGCCAGCCCAGCCCGGCCTGTCCCTGCTCCACGCACCAAGCCTACGGGGTGCGTCGCCAGCCCAGCCCGGCCTGTCCCTGCTCCACGCACCAAGCCTACGGGGTGGTCGCCAGCCCAGCCCGGCCTGTCCTGCTCCACGCACCAAACCTACGGTGTGCGTCGCCAGCCCGACCCGGCCTGTTCCTGCCACTCGCACCAAACCCACGGTGTGCGTCGCCAGCCCAGCCCGGCCTGTCCCTGCTCCACGCACCAAACCCACGGTGTGCGTCGCCAGCCCGGCCCGGCCTGTTCCTGCCACTCGCACCAAACCTACGGTGTGCGTCGACAGCCGGCTCGGCCTGTTCCTGCCACTGCACCAAACCTACGGTGCGCGCGCCAGCCGGCCCGGCCTGTTCCTGCCACCCGCACCAAACCTATGGTGCGCGTCGCCACCGGCCCGGCCTGTTCCTGCCACTCGCACCAAGCCAGCGGTGCGCGTCGCCAGCCCGGCCCGGCCTGTTCCTGCCACTCGCACAAAGCCAGGGGTGCGAGTCGTCAGCCCGGTCCGGCCAGTTGCTACTCCACGCACAAAGCCAGGGGTGCGCATCGTCAGGCCGGTCCGGTCCATTCCTGCTCCACGCACCAAGCCAGGGGTGTGTATCGTCAGCCCGGTTCGCCAGGTGCTACTCCACGCACCAAGCCAGGGTGCGCATCGTCAGCCCGGTCCGGTCCGGGTTTCTGCTCCACGCACCAAGCCAGGGGTGCGTGTCGTCAGTCCGGCCCGGACAGCGGGGCTAGACCGGATCAGGGGCGATATGGGGGGTTGATTGGAGGGTGGTGGGCAAGGCCGAGCCAGAACCGCCGCCGAGGAGGTATGCCCACCCAGCCCTCCCCTGTTTAGCTTTATTGAGGCGCTTGGTCGCAGTCCGCGCCTTTAGGGGTACTGTCACACCCTGGCTCTGGGACTCTATTTGCTGAGCCAGGGTGTGTTTATTCTATGTGTTCTGTTTCTATGTTGGGTGTTCTAGTTTGTGTTTTTCTATGTTGGCCTGAGGACTCCCAATCAGAGGCAACGAGTGTCAGCTGTTTGCTGGTTGTCTCTGATTGGGAGCCATATTTAAACTGTCGGTTTTCCTTTGTGTTTTGTGGGTTCTTGTTTCAAGTTGGTTGTGTTTGACCGTGTACTGTCACGTTACCGTCTTTTGTTGTTTTGTTCGCGTTTCGCTCAATAAATGAGTATGTTTGCCTGCAACGCTGCGCCTTGGTCTACTCCTTACCCTGACGTTCGTGACATTACTGTTGACCAGCACAGTGTTATGTATTAGTAGTCTATAGTACAGTGTGTATGTGTATGTAGTCTGACCTCCAAGAACAGCTTTGTGTTTAATGTTTTATGAGAGAGACAGCTCACACCATTTGTTACAAATGAGGCTTCCTGGGGCTGTAAAGTTGACACCTGCCTCTTCAATCAAACCATATTTTATTTGTGACGCTTCGTAAACAACAGTTGTAGACTAACAGTGAAATGCTTACTAACGGGCCCTTCCCAACAATGCAGAGAGAGAAAAAAATGAAATAACACGAGGAATAAATAAATAACTTGGCTATATACTGTACAATACACAGGATACCAGTACAGAGTCCATATGCAGGGGTACGAGGTCATTGAGGTAGATATGTACATATAGGTAGGGGTAAAGTGACTAGACAACAGGATAGATAATAGACAGTAGCAGCAGTATACTATAGGTAGGGGTAAAGTGACTAGGCAACAGGATAGATAATAGACAGTAGCAGCAGTATACTGTAGGTAGGGGTAAAGGGACTAGGCAACAGGATAGATAATAGACAGTAGCAGCAGTATACTGTAGGTAGGGGTAAAGTGACTAGGCAACAGGATAGATAATAGACAGTAGCAGCAGTATACTGTAGGTAGGGGTAAAGTGACTAGGCAACAGGATAGAAAATCGACAGTAGCAGCAGTATACTGTAGGTAGGGGTAAAGGGACTAGACAACAGGATAGATAATAGACAGTAGCAGCAGTATACTGTAGGTAGGGGTAAAGGGACTAGGCAACAGGATAGATAATAGACAGTAGCAGCAGTATACTGTAGGTAGGGGTAAAGTGACTAGGCAACAGGATAGATAATAGACAGTAGCAGCAGTATACTGTAGGTAGGGGTAAAGGGACTAGGCAACAGGATAGATAATAGACAGTAGCAGCAGTATACTGTAGGTAGGGGTAAAGTGACTAGGCAACAGGATAGATAATAGACAGTAGCAGCAGTATACTGTAGGTAGGGGTAAAGGGACTAGACAACAGGATAGATAATAGACAGTAGCAGCAGTATACTGTAGGTAGGGGTAAAGGACTAGGCAACAGGATAGATAATAGACAGTAGCAGCATACTGTAGGTAGGGGTAAAGTGACTAGACAACAGGATAGATAATAGACAGTAGCAGCAGTATACTGTAGGTAGGGGTAAAGGGACTAGACAACAGGATAGATAATAGACAGTAGCAGCAGTATACTGTAGGTAGGGGTAAAGGGACTAGGCAACAGGATAGATAATAGACAGTAGCAGCAGTATACTGTAGGTAGGGGTAAAGTGACTAGGCAACAGGATAGATAATAGACAGTAGCAGCAGTATACTGTAGGTAGGGGTAAAGTGACTAGGCAACAGGATAGAAAATCGACAGTAGCAGCAGTATACTGTAGGGAGGGGTAAAGTGAATAATAGCCTACCACCGTCGTGTCGTCTGCAAACTTAATGATGGTGTTGGAGTCGTGCCTGGCCATGCAGATGTGGGTGAACAGGGAGTACAGGAGGGGACTGAGCACACACCCCTGAGGGGCTCCAGTGTTGAGGATCAGCGTGGCGGATGTGTTGTTAACTACCCTTACCACCTGGGGGCGGCCCGTCAGGAAGTCCAGGATCCAGTTAAAGAGGGAAGTGTTTAGTCCCAGGGTCCTTAGCTGTGATGAGCTTGCAGGGCACTATGGTATTGAACGCTAAACTGTAGTCAATGAACAGCATTCTCAGGTAGGTGTTCCTTTTGTCCAGGTGGGAAAGTGCAGTGTGGAGTGCGATATAGATTGCGTCAACTTTGGATCTGTTGGGCGGTATGCGATTTGGAGTGGGTCCAGAGTGTCTGGGATGATGGTGTTGATGTGAGCCATGACCAGCCTTTCAAAGCATTTCATGGCTACAGATGTGAGTGCTACAGGGCGATAATCATTTAGACAGGTTACCTTGGAGTTCTTGGGCGCAGGGACTATGGTGGTCTGCTTGAAACATGTTGGTATTACAGACCCAGAGGTTGAAAATGTCAGTGAAGACACTTGCCAGCTGGTCAGCGCATGCTCTGAGTACGCAACCTGGCAATCCATCTGGCCCTGTGGCCTTGTGAATGTTAACCTGTTTAAAGGACTTACTCACATCGGCTACGGAGAGTGTGATCACACAGTCATCCTGAACAGCTGGTGCTCTCATGCATTGTTCAGTGTTGCTAGCCTCGAAGTGAGCATAGAAGGTATTTAGCTAGTCTGGTCGGCTCTCGTCACTGGGCAGCTCGCGGTTTGGTTTCCCTTTGTAATCTGTGATCGTTTGCAAACCCTGCCACATCCGACGAGCATCAGAGCCGGTGTAGTAAGATTAACTCTTGGTCCTGTATTGACGCTTTGCCTATTTGATGATTCGTCGGAGGGCGTAGCGGGATTTCTTATAAGAGTCCGGATTAGTGTCCCGCTCCTTGAAAGCGGCAGCTCTAGCCTTTAGCTCAGTGTGGATGTTGCCTATAATCCATGGCTTCTGGTTGGGATATGTACAGTGGGGGAAAAAGTATTTAGTCAGCCACCAATTGTGCAAGTTCTCCCACTTAAAAAGATGAGAGAGGCCTGTAATTTTCATCATAGGTACACGTCAACTATGACAGACAAATTGAGAAGAAAAAAATCCTGAAAATCACATTGTAGGATTTTTATGAATTTATTTGCAAATTATGGTGGAAAATAAGTATTTGGTCACCTACAAACAAGCAAGATTTCTGGCTCTCACAGACCTGTAACTTCTTCTTTAAGAGGCTCCTCTGTCCTCCACTCATTACCTGTATTAATGGCACCTGTTTGAACTTGTTATCAGTATAAAAGACACCTGTCCACAACCTCAAACAGTCACACTCCAAACTCCACTATGGCCAAGACCAAAGAGCTGTCAAAGGACACCAGAAACAAAATTGTAGACCTGCACCAGGCTGGGAAGACTGAATCTGCAATAGGTAAGCAGCTTGGTTTGAAGAAATCAACAGTGGGAGCAATTATTAGGAAATGGAAGACATACAAGACCACTGATAATCTCCCCTCGATCTGGGGCTCCACGCAAGATCTCACCCCGTGGGGTCAAAATGATCACAAGAACGGTAAGCAAAAAATCCCAGAACCACACGGGGGGACCTAGTGAATGACCTGCAGAGAGCTGGGACCAAAGTAACAAAGCCTACCATCAGTAACACACTACGCCGCCAGGGACTCAAATCCTGCAGTGCCAGACGTGTCCCCCTGCTTAAGCCAGTACATGTCCAGGCCCGTCTGAAGTTTGCTAGAGTGCATTTGGATGATCCAGAAGAGGATTGGGAGAATGTCATATGGTCAGATGAAACCAAAATATAACTTTTTGTTCTACAATGTAGAAAACAGTAAAAAATAAAGAAAAACCCTTGAATGAGTAGGTGTGTCCAAACTTTTGACTGGTACTGTATGTGCATTGACTTCTGTCTTTTTACCCATTCTCCTGGGTGCCCCAGTAACCAGTATTGATAAAGCATTTAAAGCAGCTATAGACCTCAACACCGTAAGGCAATGAAGTGTTATTACTTTACAAATCTTCCTTCACTGTAGATTCCAGGATAAAGCCTGCCAGTCCAACACCTGCTGGTAATGATTTATTATGAGGGGATTGCTACTCATTGAGTCTCAATACACAAAGGTGATATCTACAACTTAAAAGGGTTCTTCGGCCCTTTGAAGAACCCTTTTTGGTTCTAGGTAGAACCCATTTGGGTTCCATGTAGAACCTATTTGGATTCCATGTAGAACCCTTTCCACAGAGGGTTTTACATAGAACTCAAAAAGGTTCTACCTGGAACCAAAAAGGGTTCTCCTATGGGGACAGCTGAATAACCCTTTTGGAACCTTTTTTCCCCAAGAGTGTATGACTCCCTGTTTAAATAAAGGTTAAATAAATAAAATAAATACTAGTAGGTTATTGGCGTATGATACGGTAGACTAATTATTATATTTTAGTATCCCATATCTTATATTAATGGCTATGTGGCTATGGCTGGGTCTATTCATGATTATTCTACAGTCAAAATACCAACTCGTTCTTGGTCTGTTTCTGTCCTCCTTGGTTCTGAGTGTTGATTCTCAAACTTTCTGTGGCATCTCATTGGACGGCAGTGGAATAGTCCCGTGTAGCTCAGTTGGTAGAGCATGGCGCTTGCAACGCCAGGGTTGTGGGTTCGATTCCCACGGGGGACCACTATGAAAATGTATGCACTCACTAACTGTAAGTCGCTCTGGATAAGAGCGTCTGCTAAATGAGTAAAATGTAAAATAATCAGTAATCTAGTCAGAGTCATCATTTGGAGGACAGTGTTTCCATTTGAAGAGCTAAACCAACACCGTTAGACACCTGAACACAACACATCATCCTGCACACATACCGTCTCTCACTCTGACAGCAACTTAACCGGTCAGAGGTCATGATGCGCAACGGGAGAAAAGAGAACATTTTTAACAAACATCACTTTTAGAGAAGTCTAAACAAAGCAGCTGCTTCTTCCAGGGAGAGACAGAATGAGAGAGAGACTTAACTGTGAGAGGAGATAAGAGGAGGACGATGGAGGGGATGAGGGAGGAGAGGAGGGAGGGGAGGAGGGAGGAGAAGAGGGAGGGAGGGGGGAGGAGAGGGAGGAGAGGAGGAGGGAGGGAGGGAGGGAGGGAGGGAGGGAGGGAGGAGAGGGCGGGGGGAGAGGGGAGGAGGGGAGGAGAGGGAGGAGAGGGGAGGGAGGGAGGGGAGGAGGGAGGGAGGAGGAGAGGAGAGGGGGAGAGGGAGGAGGGAGGAGAGGGAGGGGGAGAGAGAGAGGGGAGGGAGGAGGGAGGAGAGGGAGGGGGAGAGAGAGAGAGGGAGGAGAGGGAGGGAGGAGGAGGGAGGAGAGGGAGGGGAGGAGAGAGGGAGGAGGGAGGAGAGGGAGGGAGGAGGGGAGGAGGGAGGAGAGGGAGGGAGGAGGGAGGAGAGGAGAGGGGAGGGAGGAGAGGGAGGGAGGGAGGGAGGGAGGGAGGGAGGGAGGGAGGGAGGGAGGGAGGAGGGAGGGAGGGAGGGAGGGAGGGAGGGAGGGAGGGAGGGAGGGAGGGGGAGAGAGAGAGAGGGAGGAGAGGGAGGGAGGGGAGGAGGGAGGGAGGGAGGGGGAGGAGAGGGGAGGAGGGAGGAGAGGGAGGGAGGAGGGGAGGAGGGAGGAGAGGGAGGGAGGAGGGAGGAGAGGAGAGGAGAGGAGGGAGGGAGGAGGGAGGGAGGGAGGGAGGGAGGGAGGGAGGGGAGGGAGGGAGGGGAGGGGAGGGGAAGGGAGGAGGGAGGAGAGGGGAGGAGGGAAAGAAGGGATGAGGCATGGGGGATGAAGGCCTCCTGTGGGTTGCAGTCAATCCCACACATAGCCCTGGGACTAGAGGGACTGCAGTATAAACAAGCCCAGGGACTAGAGGACCTGTGTAACTGGTCAGATTCAGACCATTGATCTCACAATATCACAACCATTAGACCAAGAGGAATCCCCATCTCAGGCAGGGCTACCTCATCAGGAGAGGGTGACCCCAAATCACCTCCGCTACACCAACAGTATAAACAAGCCCAGGGACTAGAGGGAGTAGAGGACATGCCATCCCACCCCTATTACCTGGCCTGGCCTTAGCCTGGCCTCAGTCTGAGAGAGACTCAGTAATGGGGACCCAGGGACCAGACCTCCACCTCACTGGACACGCAGGGGACCTAACCCAGTCTGATCCCAGATCTGTTTGTGCCAATCCATTGCTGTCTTTGGTTCCATGTGGCCAAGCTGGTAGAGCATGGCGCTTGGCAACGCCAAGGTTGTGTGCATCCACAGCACAATACAGGCCTGCCTGGCTGGCTGGCTGGCTGGCTGACTGGCTGGCTGGCTGGCTGGCTGACTGGCTGGCTGACTGGCTGACTGACTGGCTGGCTGGCTGGCTGGCTGGCTGACTGGCTGGCTGACTGGCTGGCTGGCTGGTTGACTGGCTGGCTGGCTGGCTGGCTGACTGGCTAGTTGGCTGGCTGACTGACTGGCTGGTTGGCTGGCTGGCTGGCTGACTGGCTGGTTGGCTGGCTGGCTGGCTGGCTGGCTGGCTGGCTGGCTGGTTGGCTGGCTGGTTGGCTGGCTGGCTGGCTGGCTGGCTGGTTGGCTGGCTGGCTGGTTGGTTGGCTGGTTGGTTGGCTGACTGGCTGGCTGGCTCGCTGGCTGGCTGGCTGGTTGACTGGCTGGTTGGCTGGCTGGCTGGCTGGCTGGCTGGTTGACTGGCTGGTTGACTGGCTGGCTGGCTGGCTGGTTGACTGGCTGGTTGGCTGGCTGGCTGGCTGGTTGACTGGCTGGCTGGTTGACTGGCTGGTTGGCTGGCTGGTTGGCTGGCTGGTTGACTGGCTGGTTGACTGGCTGGTTGACTGGCTGGTTGGCTGGCTGGTTGACTGGCTGGCTGGTTGACTGGCTGGCTGGCTGGCTGGCTGGTTGACTGGCTGGCTGGCTGGCTGGTTGACTGGCTGGTTGACTGGCTGGTTGGCTGGCTGGCTGGTTGACTGGCTGGTTGACTGGCTGGTTGACTGGCTGGTTGACTGGCTGGTTGGCTGACTGGCTGGCTGGCTGGTTGACTGGCTGGTTGACTGGCTGGTTGACTGGCTGGTTGGCTGGCTGGCTGGCTGACTGGCTGGCTGGCTGGTTGACTGGCTGGTTGACTGGCTGGTTGGCTGGCTGGTTGACTGGCTGGTTGACTGGCTGGTTGACTGGCTGGTTGGCTGGCTGCAACAGCAAACGGATTATAAACCCCACTGCAGCTGAACTCCGAAAGTTCGCCTGAACTTAATCAGAATGTTTCTCAGAGAAGGGCATGAGAAAGCAAGGCAAGGACTGAAGAC
This sequence comes from Coregonus clupeaformis, assembly GCF_020615455.1. Classification (NCBI taxonomy): domain Eukaryota; kingdom Metazoa; phylum Chordata; class Actinopteri; order Salmoniformes; family Salmonidae; genus Coregonus; species Coregonus clupeaformis. The sequence continues at coordinate 45,963,611 of NC_059217.1, forward strand.
TGAGTCAATCTCTCTTCACACAAACACACACAAAGCTCATCTCTACATTCAAGTGACATAGCACTGCAGTGTTTTTACAACATTTACTCAACTGGACATTGCAGGGCTCCAGACTAACATTTCCCCCAGTTGGTAGAACCAGCACATGATTTGGTGGCACCCCCAAAAAATGTTTTCGCAGCGCCACAGAATATAATACATTTTAGTAATCTTCTTATAAAGTCATTAACAATGCTATATTAAGAAGTAATATACTATTGAGATGGTATTCAACAAATAACTTGTTACATCTAACATGTCCAAGCAGGAATGCATGATTCTAAATATTTTTATATGCAACCTAATCAAGTGATTGTCATGAATTTTGGGTTGACAATTAGGATATTTTTGTTATATTTCACTGTCAAAAGAAATGTCCAGAATGTTTCACCTCTTTCACCTCTCTCTCTCTCTCTCTCTCTCTCTCCTCCTCTTTCACCTCTCTCTCTCTCTCTCTCTCTCTCTCCTCCTCTTTCACCTCTCTCTCTCTCTCTCTCTCTCTCTCCTCCTCTTTCACCTCTCTCTCTCTCTCTCCTCCTCTTTCACCTCTCTCTCTCTCTCTCTCCTCCTCTTTCACTCTCTCTCTCTCTCTCCTCCTCTTTCACCTCTCTCTCTCTCTCTCTCTTCCTCTTTCACCTCTCTCTCTTTCTCTTCTCCTCTTTCACCCTCTCTCTCTCTCTCTCCCCCCTTTCACCTCTCTCGCTCTCTCTCTCTCCCCCTTCACCTCTCTCTCCTCTCTCTCTCTCTCTCTCTCTCCCCCCCCCTTTCACCTCTCTCTCTCTCCCCCCTCTTTCACTCTCTCTCTCCCCCTCTTTCACCTCTCTCTCTCTCTCTCTCTCTCTCCCCTTTCACCTCTCTCTCTCTCTCTCTCCCTCTCTCTCTCTCTCTCCCCTCTTTCACCTCTCTCTCTCTCTCTCTCTCTCTCTCTCTCTCTCTCTCTCTCTCTCCCCCTCTTTTACCTCTCTCTCTCAATTGAATTTCAATTTCAATTCAATTTCAATTTAAGGGCTTTATTGGTATGGGAAACGTATGTTAACATTGCCAAAGCAAGTGAAGTAGATAGTAAACAAAAGTGAAATAAACAATACAAATTTAAAGTAAACATTACACTCAGAAGTTCCAAAAGAATAAAGACATTTCAAATGCCATATTATGTACAGTTGAAGTCGGAAGTTTACATACACCTTAGCCAAATACATTTAAACTCAGTTTTTCACAATTCCTGACATTTAATCCTAATAAGAATTCCCTGTTTTAGGTCAGTTAGGATCACCACTTTATTTTAAGAATGTGAAATGTCAGAATAATAGTAGAGAGAATGATTTATTTCAGCTTTTATTTCTTTCATCACATTCCCAGTGGGTCAGAAGTTTACTTACACTCAATTAGTATTTAGTAGCATTGCCTTTAAATTGTTTAACTTGGGTGAAATGTTTTGGGTAGCCTTCCACAAGCTTCCCACAATAAGTTGGGTGAATTTTGGCCCATTCCTCCTGACAGAGCTGGTGCAACTGAGTCAGGTTTGTAGGCCTCCTTGCTTGCATACGCTTTTTCAGCCCACACATTTTCTATAGGATTGAGGTCAGGGCTTTGTGATGGCCACTCCAATACCTTGACTTTGTTGTCCTTAAGCCATTTTGTCACAACTTTGGAAGTATGCTTGGGGTCATTGTCCATTTGGAAGACCCATTTGCGACCAAGCTTTAACTTCCTGACTGATGTCTTGAGATGTTGCTTCAATATATCCACATCATTTTCCTTCCTCGTGATACCATCTATTTTGTGAAGTGCACCAGTCCCTCCTGCAGCAAAGCACCCCCACAGCATGATGCTGCCACCCCCATGCTTCATGGTTGGGATGGTGTTCTTCGGCTTGCAACCTCTCCCCTTTTTCCTCCAAACATAATGATGGTCATTATGGCCAAAGAGTTCTATTTTTGTTTCATCAGACCAGAGGACATTTCTCCAAAAAGTACGATCTTTGTCCCCATGTGCAGTTGCAAACCGTAGTCTTGCTTTTTTATGGTGGTTTTGGAGCAGTGGCTTCTTCCTTGCCGAGCGGCCTTTCAGGTTATGTCGATATATGACTCGTTTTACTGTGGATATAGATACTTTTGTACCTGTTTACTCCAGTATCTTCACAAGGTCCTTTGCTGTTGTTCTGGGATTGATTTGCACTTTTTGCACCAAAGTACGTTAATCTCTAGGAGACAGAACGCGTCTCCTTCCTGAGCGGTATTACGGCTGCGTGGTCCCATGGTGTTTATACTTGCGTACTATTGTTTGTACAGATGAATGTTGTACCTTCAGGCGTTTGGAAATTGCTCCCAAGGATGAACCAGACTTGTGGAGGTCTACAAATATTTTTCTGAGGTCTTGGCTGATTTCTTTAGATTTTCCCATGATGTCAAGCAAAGAGGCACTGAGTTTGAAGGTAGGCCTTGAAATACATCCACAGGTACACCTCCAATTGACTCAAATGATGTCAATTAGCCTATCAGAAGCTTCTAAAGCCATGATATCATTTTCAGGAGTTTTCCAAGCTGTTTAAAGGCACAGTCAACTTAGTGTATGTAAACTTCTGACCCACAGGAATTGTGATACAGTGAATTATACTGCTGCAGATTCAAGACGGTCTGTTGACCACGTTATGGCTGTCATTATAAAACGAGTTTGTCTTTGGCAGCCGTACAGAAAATACAATGCATCCGTCATAAAATGACCCGATACCTTTGGGGATCTGATGGGCTGGTCTGGTTCTGAAATGAGGCTTTCGGTCTGTCTACAAGGGCGGCTGCAGGAAGTCGATGATATCCGAGGCTGCCATCACCTCTTCAGGAGTTGGGTGCTGCAGTCTGGTGTCAGTCTATGTGAACTGCCCTCATCCCATCCCTATAATAATATTATAATATAATAATATAATATAATATATAATATAATCCCTCAGGTGTGCTGCAGTCTGGTTGGTCAGTCTGAGACCACGTGACCTGTAGCCTACGGCCCAGACTCCTCCATCACTCCCACCATAATGGCTGCCCATCCTGTGTTTTCTCTGACGTGTTGCGGTGCAGAATCAGGTTGCTGACCTACTCCCAACATGTTCTCCAGACCCTGAAGGGCAGGTTACTGCCTATAGCTGTTAACTGTGTGGTCGGTGTATCAAACTAAGCAGCTCATTCGCGAGACCCTGAATATTGTATTGAATGCAATTTGAAGAGATTAGTATGAAAATGTATGCACTAACTGTAAGTCGCTCTGGATAAGAGCGTCTGCTAAATGACAAATGTAATGTAATGTAATGTAATGTAAATAATCTGTCTGTAAACAATTGTTGGAAAAATTACTTGTGTCATGCACAAAGTAGATGTCCTAACCGACTTGCCAAAACTATAGTTTGTTAACAAGAAATTTGTGGAGTGGTTGAAAAACAAGTTTTAGTGACTCCAACCTAAGGGTATGGAAACTTCCGACTTCAACTGTATATATACAGTGTTGTAACGATGTGCAAATAGTTAAAGTACAAATGGGAAAATCAACATAAATATGGGTTGTATTTACAATGGTGTTTGTTCTTCACTGGTTGCCCTTTTCTTGTGGCAACAGGTCACAAATCTTGCTGCTGTGATGGCACACTGTGGTATTTCACCCAATAGATAAGGGAGTTTATCAGAATTGAGATTGTTTTCTAAATCTTTGTGGATCTGTAATCTGAGGGAAATATGTGTCTCTAATATGGTCATACATTCGGCAGGAGGTTAGGAAGTGCTGCTCAGTTTCCATCTCATTTTGTGGGCAGTGTGCACATAGCCTGTCTTCTCTTGAGAGCCAGGTCTGCCTACGGCGGCCTTTCTCAATAGCAAGGCTATGCTGACTGAGTCTGTACATAGTCAAAGCTTTCCTTAAGTTTGGGTCAGTCACAGTGGTCAGGTATTCTGCCACTGTGTACTCTCTGTTTAGGGCCAAATAGCATTCTAGTTTGCTCCATTTTTTTGTTATTTCTTTCCAATGTGTCAAGTAATTATCTTTTTGTTTGCTTACGATTTGGTTGGGTCTAATTGTGTTGTTGTCCTGGGGCTCTGTGGGGTCTGTTTGTGTTTGTGAACAGAGCACCAGGACCAGCTTACTTAGGGGACTCTTCTTCAGGTTCATCTCTCTGTAGGTGATGGCTTTGTTATGGAAGTTTTGGGAATCGCTTCCTTTTAAGTGGTTATAGAATTTAACGGCTCTTTTCTGGATTTTGATAATTAGCGGGTATCGGCCTAACTCTGCTCTGCATGCATTATTTGGTGTTTTTCGTTGTACACTGAGGATATTTTTGCAGAATTCTGCATGCAGAGTCTGAATTTGGTGTTTGTCCCATTATGTGAATTCTTGGTTGGTGAGCGGACCCCAGACCTCACAACCATTAAGAGCAATGGGTTATATAACTGATTCAAGTATTTTTAGCCAGATCCTAATTGGTATGTCAAATTTTATGTTCCTTTTGATGGCGTAGAAGGCCCTTCTTGCCTTGTCTCTCAGATCGTTCACATTTTTGTGGAATTTACCTGTGGCGCTGATGTTTAGGCCAAGGTATGTATAGTTTTTTTGTGTGCTCTAGGGCAACGGTGTCTAGATGGAATTTGTATTTGTGGTCCTGGCAACTGGACCTTTTTTGGAACACCATTATTTTTGTCTTACTGAGATTTACTGTCAGGGCCCAGGTCTGACAGAATCTGTGCAGAAGATCTAGGTGCTGCTGTAGGCCCTCCTTGGTTGGTGACAGAAGCGCCAGATCATCAGCAAACAGTAGACATTTGACTTCAGATTCTAGTAGGGTGAGGCCGGGTGCTGCAGACTGTTCTAGTGCCCTCGCCAATTCGTTGATATATATGTTGAAGAGGGTGGGCCTTAAACTAAATCCCTGTCTCACCCCACGGCCCTGTGGAAAGAAATGTGTGTGTTTTTTTTGTCAATTTTAACCGCACACTTGTTGTTTGTGTACATAGATTTTATAATGTCGTATGTTTTTCCCCCAACACCACTTTCCATCAATTTGTATAGCAGACCCTCATGCCAAATTGAGTCAAAAGCTTTTTTTTTTTTTTATATACTTTGTTTATTGAATTTTCAGTACCAGCATTTAGTAAGTAATTACACTTGAAAGTTATTTGGTATGAATATGGAACAACAATTTGAAGACATCAATACAGCAAAACATGGAGAGACAGACATGAAAGAAAAAATAGACATTAAGTACATAAATAAGATAAAACACAAAAAAAAAATAAAAAAAAATAAAGGAAGAATATCTGTTTTGATCCAGTTGTTATAGGTCAGCTAGCACAGTTATTACTGCCCCTTAACATCCGAGATGTCGTATATGCACATACCAGGCTTCTTACATCACCAATATATAAATATACATCACTCTGGAACTGCAGGGAAATGTATTCTTTTGACATAAGAAAGAGGGAGCCCACTTTGCATAAAATTTGTCTACAGACCCATTGAGTGTCTGTTTTATTTTCTCCAACTTTATGCAATTCAAAATAGATTTAATCCAAAGAGCATGAGAAGGGGCTGCAGAGGATTTCCATCTAAGTAAAATTAATCGTCTCGCTAACAACGTGACAAAGGCAATTACATCCTTATTCATTTTGGTCAATTGTATTGTGGGTAAGGAAACTCCAAATAATGCAATGAGAGGGTCTGGCTCGATCTGTGTGCCGCTTAATTCTGAGAGTGTGTTAAAGATGTCTTTCCAGAAACCAACAAGAGATGGGCAGCACCAAAACATGTGCACATGATTAGCAGGGGACTGGTTACATCGAACACAATTAGGGTTCACATCCTTGTAAATTTTTGATAGTCTTGCTTTGGTCCAGTGAGCCCTATGAATGAGTTTGCATTGGATGAGGCCGTGTCGAGCTGCAAATAGAAGAGCTATGTACCCTTTTGAGTGCCTCTTCCCATAGTTCATCAGATATTTCCTCACCCAGTTCCTCCTCCCAAGAGGATTTGATATTGTTTAATGAGATGGCTTGTAGTGAGCAAATTTGACTATAGATTATTGACATTGTGCCTTTCTGATTAGGAAGAGGGGTGAGAAATGTGTCGAACTGTGTTCCACTAGAAAGGTTGGGGAATCCTGGATCTATGCTGCGGATGTAACTCCCGGACTTGTAAGAATCTAAAAAAATGATGTCTGGGGAGACCAAATTTAGCTGATAGTTGTTGAAACGTTACTAAATGTATTGTTAGTATACAGATCTCTGAATCTTTTAATACCGAGATTAGACCATGTTGAGAAAGCACCATCAATCATAGATGGGGGAAAAGCTGGGTTTGAGGCTACCGGAGCCAAGGGAAGAGGTTGTTTGAAACCCAAAGTGGCGCCTAAATTGATTCCAGATCTTCAATGTTGTTTTGACACATGTATTGTTGGTGAAGGAGGAGTAAGGGCCTGTAATAGAGGAGTGAGCGAGGAAGACAGTGATGCCGGTGTAGACGAGGCAGCCTCCATCTCCAGCCAAGTTGGGGGTGGGAATATTACTCTGCTCTGCAACCAGTACTGAATGATCCTAAGGTTAGCGGCCCAATAATAGAATCTGAAATCTGGTAGAGCTAGACCGCCGTCTGGTTTGGGCCTCTGCAAGAGCTGTTTTCGCATCCTAGAGGCTTTTTGTCCCATATAAAGGGGTAGAATTAGGCCGTCGATCTTTTTGAAAAATGTATTGGGTAGAAATATTGGAAGGCACTGATAGAGGTATAAGAATTTAGGGAGAGTATTCATTTTAATAGAGTTAATTCTAGCAACTAAGGAGAGGTGTAGCAAAGACCACCGTTCCAAATCGTCCTTAGTACGGGTTAAGAGAGGAGCAAAGTTGGCTTGAAAAAGGTTTTCAAACCTAATTGTGACATGTACCCGAGATAAATAAAACTGCTGTGTGCTATTTTAAATGGCAAGTTATGTAAAGGGGATTTTTTTGCAGCCATGTTAAGTGGCATCAATTCACTTTTACTGAGATTTAGTTTATACCCTGATATGTGACCGAAGGATGCGAAAGTGGCAAGGGCAGCAGGGACAGAGACAGAAAGATTGGATGTGTATATTAATAAATCATCTGCATATAAAGACAGTTTGTGTTCGTGCCCGTATCTGACTATGCCTTTGATGAGGGGGTTGGAGCGAGTGCTATTGCAAGTGGCTCTATGGCGAGGGGCAAACAGTAAGGGACTTAAAGGGCAACCCTGACGTGTCGATCTTTGCAGAGGGAAGCGATCTGATTGAGTGTTATTAGTCCTGACAGAGGCTTGGGGGGATGAGTACAGAAGTTTTATCCAGGTCATGAATTTGGAGCCAAAGCCAAATTTATTTAGAGTGTAAAAGGTATTTCCATTCCACCCGATCAAACGCTTTCTCCGCGTCCAGGGATATAATGGCTTCAGAGGTATTGTTGACAGAAGGATTGTATATAATATTAAATAATCTTCGGAGATTGAAGAATGAGTGTCTATTTTTATAAATCCTGTTTGATCCGGAGAGATAATTGATGGGGAGGACTGTTTCTAGCCGCTGCCAGAATTTTGGCTAGAATTTTATAGTCCACATTTAGCAGGCTAATTGGACGGTATGATGCACAGTCAAGAGGGTCTTTGTTTTTTTTTAAGAATAACACAAATGGTTGCTTGAGTGAGAGTATGTGGGAGAGCACCATTTACAAATGCATCATTGTACATTTCAATTAGAATAGGGGCTATTTTGGTGATAAACTTTTTATAAAACTCTGTCGGGTAGCCATCAGGCCCTGGGCTTCTCCCAGATTGAAGGGGATTTGACAGCGTTAGACAGTTCTTCAACAGTGATCGGCTGCTCTAATTTTTTTACCAAATCCCGGCCGACCGAAGGCACAGATAGTGAGTGGAAGAAATTATCCAATTCCAGTGTATCCGCTTTACTTTCAGAGGTATATAGAGACTGGTAAAATCTCTTGAACTCCCTCATTGATCCCCCCAGGATCTAATGATATCCCAGATGATGTACGAATTTTTGTAATCTGAGATGATGATGATTGTTGACGTAACTTGTGAGCTAATAATTTACTGGCTTTCTCTCCTTGTTCATAGTAAGTGCTCCTAGACTTGACAAGCATTTCAGTAACCTGGTCTGTTAATAGTGTGTCAAATTCTGCTTGCAGAGTTAAACGTTCCTCTATAAATATCTGGGGATGGTGAAACTGGCATAAATGTCATCTAATTGGGCAATACAGCGTGTTAGCATAGATAACCTATTCCTTTTCAATTTGTTCTCATGTGCGGTGTAGGAGATAATTTCACCTCTGATATAAGCTTTCAAAGTTTCCCAGAGAGTAGACGCAGAGATGTTTGGGGTTCTATTTGTAATCATGAAAAAGTCGATTTGACTCAAAACAAAGTTGACAAAGTGTTCATTACTGAGCAGTTGGGTTTTTAGTCGCCAAGGCGGTCGCTGATTGTCAACATTTTGAAATGCTACTTCCATAGTAACAGGGGCGTGGTCAGATACAACAATTGGGTTATATGAACATGAAGTTATGGAGTGGAGGAGCCGGTCATCAACAAGGAAGTAGTCTATGCGCGTAAAAGTGTGGTGAACCGATGAGAAAAAGAGTATGCTTTCCCAGCTGGATTAACCATTCTCCAAGGATCTGAGACTGCGAATTCAGACATAAAGGTTCGAACAACTCTAGCTGAGGTTGATAGGGTGGTAGGTTTAGTGGAGGATCGATCCAATTGTGGGTCTAACCAACAGTTAAAGTCACCTCCTAAAATCAACATATGGGTGGACATATCTGGGAGTGTAGAGAAACCGATTTGAAAAAATCACCGTTGTCCCAATTAGGAGCATAGATATTAACAAGAAGAACCTTTGTATTGAGCAGCCTACCACTGACAATTATATATCTACTATGGGGATCTGCGATCACCTTAGAACATGTAAAAGGTACCGATCTGTGAAGTAAAATAGCCACCCCTCTCGCCTTACTCTGAAATGAGGAATGGAACACCTGACCCACCCATCTGCACCTAAGACTTGAGTGTTGTGATACCTTCAGATGAGTTTCTTGGAGAAAGATGATGTGAGCTTTCAAATGATGAAGATGGTGTAGCACCTTACTACGTTTAACTGGGTTATTTATGCCCCTGCAGTTCCAAGTAATAAAATTAAAGCCATTCCCTCCAGCAGTATGGGCTACACTAGGCTGAGTCATATCTTAAGAGAGAGAGAGGATGTGTAAAGGACAAGGTACAATGTAAACTGAAGATCTTAGTTGAACCTAAAAGCGCAAATGTAAAAAACAAAGACAAACGAAGAGGCACAAAAAAACATATACAAACTATATACATGAACAAACCCTTCCCTCACACCCGCCCTTGCCGAAGCATCTCCCCAAATGAGATGCAAGCAAAACCCTAAATACGAAGAAAGTTTAGAGCTAAGCATGATAACTCTTACTCTGTGCTACCTAAGATTAGTGACCATTTAACTAGAGTAAGCCAAACATGAATAGAATGGTCCCCAATAGAGTCTAAGGAAAACTATCCTCAATTAAGAGAGGTTTAACCTCGACGCAGATGGTAAATGATCAGACTGAAACAGCCATGCAGACCCCCAGATATTGGCATTAGAGGCGGCAAACCTGGGCTGGAAATAAAAAGATAAAGAAGAGAATGACATTCATATGTCGATGAACCCAGCAGAGATGGCTTCGTTAGTCACCCATTCGGCCTGCTAACTAGCCTGCTAGGAAGACCAGCTAGCCAACCATTTGTTACAAACCATGCGGGTACAACAGCCGCTTACGTTCTTGTTGATGAAATCTGCCGCTATAGCCGGGTCCTCGAATCTGTGCATGGAACCGTCCGGTAAAGTCAGTCTCAAAACCGCAGGGTAGATGAGGCCGAACTTCACGCCCGGGCAGGTGTGTAGTTGGCGTTCCACAGCTCCAAAGCTAGCCCGCCTCTTAGCCACAGCTGTTGTGTAGTCCGCAAATATCGAGACTCTTTTACCCTTATGTAGAAGAGGGGATGCTTCTCCCGATCTTCTCAGTATGTCGCTAGGACGTGAAAGAAATGCACCCTGATGACAAATGGTCGTGGGGGTTCTCCATCCCTGGGTCGGCTACGCAGAGTGCGGTGAGCCCGGTCTAGCAATGGCTTCTCCTCTAGCCCGAGCAGCTCCTGAAGTAGCTGGGCCATGTACTCCGTGGGTCTTGGGCCCTCCACTCCCTCCGGTATTCCCAATAGACGAATGTTGTTCCTCCGCATTCTACTTTCCATATCTTCGCATCTATTATCGAGGAATGCCACCCTAGTTGTCAATGAGCCGACGCTAGCCTCTAGCTCGCTAATGCGAGTGCCGTGGTCTGTAGCCCCTCGCTCCAAATCCGATAAAGTCACCCCATGTGCGTCGAGCTTATTCTGTATACTCTCGATAGATTTTTTAAGCTCGTCTTTGATCGTTGATATCTCTGACCTGAGGTTGGTAGAGACAGTCAATTTTTCCGAAAATGTCGGCTTTGAGGGTGCCTATCACGGATTGTAGCATCTCCACAGTCAGTGTTTCGTGGGGCCGGCATTGGTAGCGTTCGATGGCGGGGGTGAGTCGGGAGAAGTTGCAGGCTTGTTGCGGCCTGCTCTTGCAGACTCTGTTTTTGGTCGGGTTGATGTCATTACGAATTTAAATTTATTAAACTTGAACTGAGTTGTTTATGGGTCTCTTCAGACGCCTGGGCAAACAGAAATGTATGCAGTTTTGCAAAGTTAAATATATAAATTTGGTCACTAACTCAGGAGCGATAGGGAGACGCGTGCTACATCCTTGGCTTCCAACAGCGCCCCGTCAAAAGCTTTTTTGAAATCAACAAAGCATGAGAAGACTTTGCCTTTGTTTTGGTTTGTTTGTTTGTCTATTAAGGTGTGCAGTGTGACTACGTGGTCTGTCGTACGGTAATTTGATAAAAAGCCAATTTGACATTTGCTCAGTACATTGTTTTTACTGAGGAAATGAACTAGTCTGCTGTTAATGATAATGCAGAGGATTTTCCCAAGGTTTCTGTTGATGCATATCCCACGGTAGTTATTGGGGTCAAATTTGTCTCCACTTTTGTGGATTGGGTGATCTGTCCTTGGTTCCAAATATTGGGGAAGATGCCAGAGCTGAGGATGATGTTAAAGAGTTTAAGTATAGCCAATTGGAATTTGTGGTCTGTATATTTTATCATTTCATTGAGGATACCATCAACACCACAGGCCTTTTTGGGTTGGAGGGTTTGTATTTTGTCCTGTAGTTCATTCAATGTAATTGGAGAATCCAGTGGGTTCTGGTAGTCTTTAATAGTTGATTCTAAGATTTGTATTTGATCACGTATATTTTTTTGCTGTTTGTTCTCTTTTATAGGTCCAAAAGATTGGAGAAGTGGTTTACCCATGTATCTCCGTTTTGGATAGATAGCTCTTTGTAAAAACTTTGTGTTGTTCTTTGTTTAGTGTTTTCCAATTTCTCTGGGACATTCCACCAATTCAGTGCATTTTAACTTGGTCCACATTTTTGTTTTGATGTAACCTCATTTTAACGTTCTGTCATAAAGAGCACATGTTCAACTTCATATTAAAGAGATTCTCCAGTACTTTTGTATACTTTTTAGCCAGTAGTTCTGAAAGAAGAGTCCATGAGCCAAAAGTGGTCCCCCAAAATTGCGTACAACACCACGTCATTACTCTCTCTCTCTGCTGTGTGTGATTCTTGCTAGTTGTCACTCAAATGGCGAGGGGCTGAATCTCATTGGCTGGAACTCAAATTGCTAGGGGGCTGGCCCACGTGGAGGGAAATGTAGGGAAAATGGCGCAGCACAACTTCAAGAAAACAGTCACTTTCAAACTAGGGATTTCTTGGCTAATTGAGGTAAGACAGTAATTCTACTTCCCTGTGACCTTCCCTATGGCCCTCCCTATGGCCTTCCATATGGCCCTCCCTATGACCTTCCCCATGACCTTCCTATGGCCCTCCCTGTGGCTTTCCCTATGACCTTCCCAATGGCCCTCCCTATGGCCCTCCCTATAACCTTCCCCATGACCTTCCCTATGACCTTCCCTATGGCCTTCCCTGGAGAGGATTATTTATCTCATAGAACACACAACAACAAGTCGACTAGGTAAGTAGCTCAACTATTCTACTAGTAGTCTGATTACATTACACTCATTTTGTTTGCATAGGAAGAGTAACTGTGGACTGTTCTTTAAAGTGTGCCTCGGCAGAAATATTTGTTCATGTTCCATATTCTTTTTGCCATGGCGGCACAGCTAAATGACTGCGTGTGTGTGCGTGTGCATGCACATGCTTGTGTATATGTGTGACCAGCCCCCTGTTCCCAGCTGGGCCTAGCAGGTGGACACTTATTACCATGTTATTTATTACTGAAACCACAGAACCACAGCAACACACACACACTCTGGATACATGGACAACGTGAAGGAGGCTGATGGATGTTTTTACTAATATACAGAAGAAACTAAAACCAATAGTCACAGAGGGGAGAGACTGCTGAATAGGAAGAAGCGAGAGAGCGGGAGTGGGGGAGAAAGAGAGCGTGAGTGGGGGAGAGAGAGAGCGTGAGTGGGGGAGAGAGAGAGCGTGAGTGGGGGAGAGAGAGAGCGTGAGTGGGGGAGAGAGAGCGCGTGAGTGAGAGAGAGCGAGAGAGAGAAGAGGGGAGAGAGAGCGAGAGAGAGAGAAGAGGAGAGAGAGAGCGAGAGAGAGACGAGAGAGAGAGAGAAGAGGGGACAGAGAGAGAGAGAAGAGGGGAGAGAGAGAGCTAGAGAGAGAAGAGGGGAGAGAGAGAGCGAGAGAGAGAAGAGGGGAGAGAGAGAGAGAAGAGGGGGAGAGCGAGAGAGAGAGAGAGAGAGAGAGAGAAGAGGGGAGAGCGAGAGCGAGAGAGAGAAGAGGGGAGAGAGCGAGAGAGAGCGAGAGAGAGAAGAGGGGAGAGAGCGAGAGAGAGCGAGAGAGAGAAGAGGGGAGAGAGCGAGAGAGAGAGAGAGAAGAGGGGAGAGCGAGAGCGAGAGAGAGAGAGAGACAAAAGAGGGGAGAGAGAGAGAGCTAGAGAGAGAAGAGGGGAGAGAGAGAGCGAGAGAGAGAAGAGGGGAGAGAGAGAGAGAGAAGAGGGGAGAGAGAGAGAGAGAAGAGGGGAGAGAGAGAGAGAGAGAGAGAGAGAGAGGAGAGAGCGAAGGAGAGAGAGAGAGAGAAGAGAGGAGAGCGAGAGAGAGAGAGAGAGAGAGAGAGAGAGAGAGAGAGAGAGAGAGAGAGAGAGAGAAGAGGGGAGAGAGGGAGCGAGAGAGAGAGAGAGAGAGAGAGAGAGAGAGAGAAGAGGGGAGAGAGCGAAGGAGAGCGAGAGAGAGAGAGAGAGAGAGAGAGAGAGAGAGAGAGAGAGAGAGACAGAGAGAGAGAGAGAGAGAGAGAGAGAGGGAGAGCGAGAGAGAGAGAGAGCGAGAGAGAGAGAGAGAGAGAGAGAGAGAGAGAGAGAGAGAGAGAGAGAGAGAGAGAGAGAGAGAGAGAGGGAGAGAGAGAGAGAGAGAGAGAGAGAGAGAGAGAGAGAGAGAGAGAGAGAGAGAGAGAGAGAGAGAGAGACATCTGTAGGTGCCTCTGTGGTCTAATTCATCTTGGGCAGCAAGGCCCAGTGACTTATTGGGGGACCAATATACAGGAAGCAATACCCCTTACTATCTGGAGAGATGTTTACCATCTGGATGGAACCTATACCTTGTGTAGTATTTCTCAACCTCTTCTGGGATACATAAAACTAAAACTGTAGAATGTACTAATTCATTGTCAGATAGCATCTGAGGGATTCATTTTGAGGGGTTCAGAACCACTGTTCTCAGTATTGAACTTCCAATTTTGTGCGAGGGTAACAAGATGTGACTGCTATTGTCTACCTGGCAGCACACAGTTAATGAGTTAATAATGATCTTTATCCTTGTAGGGAATAAATTAACTAATACAAATGTCTAGGTCCCGAACTGGGTGTTTATCAAGAGAAGGATCTGGTCACGGGTCCAAATTCTCTTCTTTTAGATTAATACAGAACCCTGCAGTGAGGAGCCAGCAGTAAACTAGTGGATCAATACAGAACCCTGCAGCAGCAGTAAACTATTGGATCAATACAGAACCCTGCAACGAGGAGCCAGCAGTAAACTATTGGATCAATACAGAACCCTGCAACGAGGAGCCAGCAGTAAACTATTGGATCAATACAGAACCCTGCAACGAGGAGCCAGCAGTAAACTATTGGATCAATACAGAACCCTGGAACGAGGAGCCAGCAGTAAACTATTGGATCAATACAGAACCCTGCAACGAGGAGCCAGCAGTAAACTATTGGATCAATACAGAACCCTGCAACGAGGAGCCAGCATTAAACTATTGGATCAATACAGAACCCTGCAACGAGGAGCCAGCAGTAAACTATTGGATCAATACAGAACCCTGCAACGAGGAGCCAGCAGTAAACTATTGGATCAATACAGAACCCTGCAACGAGGAGCCAGCAGTAAACTATTGGATCAATACAGAACCCTGCAACGAGGAGCCAGCAGTAAACTATTGGATCAATACAGAACCCTGCAACGAGGAGCCAGCAGTAAACTATTGGATCAATACAGAACCCTGCAACGAGGAGCCAGCAGTAAACTATTGGATCAATACAGAACCCTGCAACGAGGAGCCAGCAGTAAACTATTGGATCAATACAGAACCCTGCAGCCAGGAGCCAGCAGGGAGCAGCCAGGAACCTCTGCAGTAGAGCTCTGTGGTCGTTTAAGTTCACCACTCAGGGTGACAAGGGCAGAAGTGTTTTAGAAACACACACACTCATGCACATACACACACAGTGCATTTGGAAAGTATTCAGACCCCTTGACTTTTTCCACATGTTGTTACGTTGCAGCCTTATTCTAAAATGGATTAAATTGTTTTTTTGTTTCCTTCATCAATCTACACACAATACCCCATAATGACAAAGTGAAAACAGGTTTAGACATTTTTGCAAATGTATTACAAATACAAAACTGAAAATACATAAGTATTCAGACCCTTTACTTAGTACTTTGTTGAAGCACCTTTGGCAGCGATTACAGCCTCTAGTCTTCTTGGGTATGACGCTACAAGCTTGGCACACCTGTATTTGGGGAGTTTCTCCCATTCTTATTTGCAGATCCTCTCAAGCTCTGTCAGGTTGGATGGGGAGCGTTGCTGCACAGCAATTTTCAGGTCGCTCTAGAGATGTTTGATCGGGTTCAAGTCCGGGCTCTGGCTGGGCCACTCAAGGACATTCAGAGACTTGTCCCGAAACCACTCCTGCGTTTTCTTGGCTGTGCTTAGGGTCGTTGTCCTGTTGGAAGGTGAACCTTCGCCCCAGTCTGAGGTCCTGAGTGCTCTGGAGCAGGTTGTCATCAAGGATCTCGCTGTACTTTGCTCCGTTCATCTTTACATTGATCCTGACTAGTCTCCCAGTCCCTGCCGCTGAAAAACATCCCCACAGCATGATGCTGCCACCACCATGCTTCACCTTAGGGATGGTGCCAGGTTTCTGCCAGATGTGACGCTTGGCATTCAGGCCAAAGAGTTCAATCTTGGTTTCATCAGACCAGAGAATCTTGTTTCTAATGGTCTGAGATTCTTTAAGTGCCTTTTGGCAAACTCCAAGCGGGCTGTCATGTGCCTTTTACTGAGGAGTGGCTTCCGTCTGGCCACACTACCATAAAGGCCTGATTGGTGGAGTGCTGCAGAGATGGTTGTCCTTCTGGAAGGTTCTCCTATCTCCACAGAGTAACTCTGGAGCTCTATCGGGTTCTTGGTCACCTCCCTGACCAAGGCCTTTCTCCCCCGATTGCTCAGTTTGGTCGGGCGGCCAGCTCTAGGAAGAGTCTTGGTGGTTCCAAACTTCTTCCATTTAAGAATGATGGAGGCCACTGTGGTCTTTGGGACCTTCAATGCTGCATACATTTTTTGGAATCCTTCACCAGATCCTCAACACAATCCTCTCGGCGCTCTACGGACAATTCCTTCGACCTCATGGCTTGGTTTTTGCTCTGACATGCACTGTCAACTGTGGGACCTTATATAGACAGGTGTGTGCCTTTCCAAATCATGTCCAATCAATTGAATTGACCATCAAGTTGTACAAACATCTCAAGGATGATCAATGGAAACAGGATGCACCTGAGCTCAATTTTGAATCTCATAGCAAAGGGTCAGAATACTTATGTAAATAAGGTATTTCAGTTTCATATTTTTAATACATTTGTTACTTCGTCATGATGGGGTGTTGTGTGTAGATTGATGAGGATAAAAAAAAAATCCATTTTAGAATAAGGCTGTAACGTAAAACAAATGTGGAACAAATCAAGGGGTCTGAATAATTTTCAAATGCACTGTACACAATGAGCACTGGTGCGTGTTGCTACTGATGACAAGAAGCCACTCAATCTACTTTTTAATAAAGGTTAGGGCATAATATATATATTATGCCATTTAGCAGACGCTTTTATCCAAAGCGACTTACAGTCATGCGTGCATACATTTTTTTTTTGTGTATGGGTGGTCCCGGGGATTGAACCCACTACCTTGGCGTTACAAGCGCCGTGCTCTACCAGCTGAGCTACAGAGGATCGCTGTGAGAGACCTAGAGCCTGGTCCCAAAATTACCAAAAGTGTTCGCAAGACAGCACAAACACATCTGGGACCAGGCTACGAAAGGTTCTAATAGAACTGTGTCCAAATATAATTTATATTTGTCATCCTGATTTCCGGACCTTTTTTGGAATATCATTATATTCTTTTTTTTTAGATTAACGGTCAGGGCCCAGGTCTGACAGAACCTGTGCAGATGATCTAGATGCTGCTGTAACCCCTCCTAAGTGGGAGACAGTAGCACCAGGTCATCTGCGTACAGCAGACACTTGATTTCAGTGTTGTGTAGGGTGAGACCAGGTGCTGCCGATTCTTCTAATGTTTTTTGCCAATTCATTACTGTAGATGTTAAATAGTGTTGGACTTATTGGGCAGCCCTGTTTCACTCCACGTCCCTGAGAGAAGAAGTCTGCTTGTTGCCGATTTTAATCGCACATTTGTTTTTAGTGTACATTGATTTAATAACATATGTTTTCCCTCCAATACCACTTTCTATTAGTTTGTAAAAAAGACCTTTGTGCCAAATTGAATCAAATGCTATCTTGAAGTCTACAAAACACGAGTAGATTTTGCATTTGTTCTCTCTCTCTCTCTCTCTCTCTGTCTCTGTCTCTCTCTGTCTGTCTCTGTCT
The DNA here is from genome assembly GCF_020615455.1 of Coregonus clupeaformis. NCBI lineage: Eukaryota > Metazoa > Chordata > Actinopteri > Salmoniformes > Salmonidae > Coregonus > Coregonus clupeaformis. The sequence continues at coordinate 45,980,987 of NC_059217.1, forward strand.
CTCTCTGTCTCTCTCTGTCTGTCTCTGTCTCTCTCTGTCTCTCTCTCTCTCTCTGTCTCTCTCTCTCTCTCTCTCTCTCTCTCTCTGTCTCTGTCTCTGTCTCTGTCTCTGTCTCTGTCTCTCTCTCTCTCTCTCTCTCTCTCTCTCTCTCTCTCTCTCTCTCTCTCTCTCTCTCTCTCTCTCTCTCTCTCTCTCTCTCTCTCTCTCTCTCTCTCTCTCTCTCTCTCAATTCAATTCAATTTCAATTTAAGTGCTTTATTGGCATGGGAAACGTATGTTAACATTGCCAAAGCAAGTGAAGTAGATAGTAAATAAAAAGTGAAATTAACAATAAATATTAACAGTAAACATTACACTCAGAAGTTCCAAAAGAATAAAGACATTTCAAATGTCATATAACGTCTATATACAGTGTTGTAACAATGTGCAAATTGTTAAAGTACAAATGGGAAAATAAATAAACATAAATATGGGTTGTATTTACAATGGTGTTTGTTCTTCACTGGTTGCCCTTTTATTTTCTGTCTCTGTCTCTCTCTCTCTCTCTCTCTCTCTCTCTCTCTCTCTCTCTCCTCTCCTCTCCTCTCCTCTCCTCTCCTCTCCTCTCTCTCCTCTCCTCTCACCCCAATTACAGTAATGATTCACCTCTCCTTCACCCTGTCCTGTAAAAAACAATCCCTGTGCTCCATCCCTGGGACTGGACAGGACAACATCCTGATACAGTAATAAGGTGCATACTGCTTATAACGTATGTTTTGTCCAATCAGAACGGCCCATAGGGGAGGAGGAGGAGGAGGAAGAGAGGAGGAGGAGGAAGAGAGGGAGGAGGAGGAAGAGAGGAGGAGGAGGAGGAAGAGAGGAGGAGGAGGAAGAGAGGAGGAGAAAGAGAGGAGGAGGAAGAAGAGAGGAGGAGGAGGAAGAGATGAGGAGGAGGAAGAAGAGAGGAGGAAGAGAGGAGGAGGAGGAAGAGAGGAGGAGGAAGAGAGGAAGAGAGGAGGAGGAGGAAGAGAGGAGGAGGAAGAGAGGAAGAGAGGAGGAGGAGGAGGAGGAGGAGGAGGAGGAAGAGAGGAGGAGGAGGAGAAGAGAGGAGGAGGAGGAAGAGAGGAGGAGGAGGAAGAGAGGAAGAGGAGGAGGAAGAGAGGAGGAGGAGGTGTATACTGCTTATACAAGGTGAATAAGGTGCTTATTTGCAGTACACTGACTCTACTGTTCCACAGCTGATAAATACACATATGGACCATGGAGGTCAGCTGGGGTCTAGCAGACAGACACAGTGTTAGTAAAGGCCAGCTGGGGTCTAGCAGACAGACACAGTGTTAGTAAAGGCCAGCTGGGGTCTAGCAGACAGACACAGTGTTAGTAAAGGCCAGCTGGGGTCTAGTAGACAGACACAGTGTTAGTAAAGGCCAGCTGGGGTCTAGTAGACAGACACAGTGTTAGTAAAGGTCAGCTGGGGTCTAGTTTGTGTTATCATTCCACTCCTTGCCAGTCCTTGTCATACGTTGGCATGGAATGGAATGATAACACAAATAGACTTGTAACCAGGCTAGGAGGATGCTAGTCTGCATGTTAAGCATTCTGTCTCTCCTCTGTAGCTACAAGGGGTTCTGCTTAGAGAGAAAGGGGGAGAGACAGAGAGAGAGAGAGAGAGAGAGAGAGAGAGAGAGAGAGAGAGAGAGAGAGAGAGAGAGAGAGAGAGAGAGAGAGAGAGAGAGAGAGAGAGAGAGAGAGTGAGAGAGAGAGAGAGAGAGAGAGAGAGAGAGAGAGAGAGAGAGAGAGAGAGAGAGAGAGAGAGAGAGAGAGAGCGAGAGAGAGAGAGAGAGAGCGACAGAGAGAGAGAGAGAGAGAGAGAGAGAGAGAGAAAGAGAGAGAGAGAGAGAGAGAGAGAGAGAGAGAGAGAGAGAGAGAGAGAGACAGAGAGAGAGAGAGAGAGAGAGAGAGAGAAAGAGAGAGAGAGAGAGAGAGAGAAAGAGAGAGAGAGAGAGCGATACAGATGCCATATCTTAATTTGATTATCCTGTTGTTGCAGGAATTTTGCCAAACTTTTGGTGTTTCTGAGGTTTAAAAAAGGTTCTAAAGAAGTGTATTATTACCACTTGATTTGCCCTAACGAAATATGTATCAAACTCTACAAAAAAATGTCCATTAATTATAATCCACATAACAATTCACATTTCCTGTTGCTGCAGGATTATTTTCCTGCTGTGAGAAACTGGGTCAAATTAAGATCCGGTATCTGTAGAGAGAGATGATAGCCCCGCTGTTAAGCATCCTGTGTGTTGTTGACAGCAGCACCATGGTCTCTGGAGCGGCTGGCTGTCATTGGTTATGACTGCTTACATTTGTTTCACTGAGACCAATCATGGGAAATTATCCTGTCCTCCGCCTCTGTCTGGTGGCTTGTAGCTGTATTTACATGAACACAACTGTTTTTACAGCACACAGCTGTTGCTTTCAATATCAAAAAGAGGGTCTGTTTTATCTGTTGGTTTCAAAATCAAAGAGGGTCTGTTTTATCTGTTGGTTTCAATACCAAAGAGGGTCTGTTTTCTCTGTTGGTTTCAATACCAAAGAGGGTCTGTTTATCTGTTGGTTTCAATACCAAAGAAGGTCTGTTTATCTAAATGACTACCGACCCGTAGCACTGACGTCTGTAGCCATGAAGTGCTTTGAAAGGCTGGTCATGGCTCACATCAACAGCATTATCCCAGAAACCCTAGACCCACTCCAATTTGCATACCGCCCCAACAGATCCACAGATGATGCAATCTCTATTGCACTCCACACTGCCCTTTCCCACCTGGACAAGAGGAACACCTACGTGAGAATGCTATTCATTGACTACAGCTCAGCATTCAACACCATAGTGCCCTCTAAGCTCATCAGTAAGCTAAGGATCCTGGGACTAAACACCTCCCTCTGCAACTGGATCCTGGACTTCCTGACGGGCCGCCCCCAGGTGGTAAGGGTAGGTAACAACACATCTGCCACACTGATCCTCAACACGGGGGCCCCTCAGAGGTGCGTGCTCAGCCCCCTCCTGTACTCCCTGTTCACCCACCACTGTGTGGCCATGCACGACTCCAACACCATCATTAAGTTTGCCGACGACACAACAGTGGTAGGCCTGATCACCGACAACGATGAGACAGCCTATAGGGAGGAGGTCAGAGACCTGGCCGTGTGGTGCCAGGACAACAACCTCTCCCTCAACGTGACCAAGACAAAGGAGATGATTGTGGACTACAGGAAAAAAAAGAGGACTGAGCACGCCCCCATTCTCATCGACGGGGCTGTAGTGGAACAGGTTGAGAGCTTAAAGTTCCTTGGTGTCCACATCACCAACAAACTATCATGGTCCAAACACACCAAGACAGTCGTGAAGAGGGCACGACAAAGCCTATTCCCCCTCAGGAGACTGAAAAGATTTGGCATGGGTCCTCAGATCCTCAAAAAATTATACAGCTGCACCATCGAGAGCATCCTGACTGGTTGCATCACCGCCTGGTATGGCAACTGCTTGGCCTCCGACCGCAAGGCACTACAGAGGGTAGTGCGTACGGCCCAGTACATCACTGGGGGCCCTCAAAATTGTCAAAGACTCCAGCCACCCTAGTCATAGACTGTTCTCTCTGCTACCGCACGGCAAGCGGTACCGGAGTGCCAAGTCTAGGTCCAAAAGACTTCTCAACAGCTTCTACCCCCAAGCCATAAGACTCCTGAACAGCTAATCATGGCTACCCGGACTATTTGCACTGCCCCCCCACCCCATCCTTTTTACGCTGCTGCTACTCTGTTAATTATTTATGCATAGTCACTTTAACTCTACCCACATGTACATATTACCTCAACTACCTCAACTAGCCGGTGCTCTGTTTATCTTTTGGTTTCAATACCAAAGAGGATCTGTTTATCTGTTGGTTTCAATACCAAAGAGGATCTGTTTATCTGTTGGTTTCAATACCAAAGAGGATCTGTTTATCTGTTGGTTTCAATACCAAAGAGGTTCTGTTTATCTGTTGGTTTCAATACCAAAGAGGTTTCAATACCAAAGAGGGTATTTTTATCTGTTGGTTTCAATACCAAAGAAGGTCTGTTTATCTGTTGGTTTCAATACCAAAGAGGGTATATGTATCTGTTGGTTTCAATACCAAAGATGTTCTGTTTATCTGTTGGTTTCAATACCAAAGAGGGTCTGTTTATCTGTTGGTTTCAATATCAAAGAGGTTTCAATACCAAAGAGGTTCTGTTTATCTGTTGGTTTCAATACCAAAGAGGGTCTGTTTATCTGTTGGTTTCAATACCAAAGAGGGTCTGTTTATCTGTTGGTTTCAATACCAAAGAGGGTCTGTTTATCTGTTGGTTTCAATAGCAAAGAAGGTATGTTTATCTGTTGGTTTCAATACCAAAGAGGATCTGTTTATCTGTTGGTTTCAATACCAAAGAGAGTCTGTTTATCTGTTGGTTTCAATACCAAAGAGGGTCTGTTTATCTGTTGGTTTCAATACCAAAGAGAGTCTGTTTATCTGTTGGTTTCAATACCAAAGAGGGTCTGTTTATCTGTTGGTTTCAATACCAAAGAGGATCTGTTTATCTGTTGGTTTCAATACCAAAGAGGGTCTGTTTATCTGTTGGTTTCAATACCAAAGAGGATCTGTTTATCTGTTGGTTTCAATACCAAAGAGGGTCTGTTTATCTGTTGGTTTCAATACCAAAGAAGGTATGTTTATCTGTTGGTTTCAATACCAAAGAGGATCTGTTTATCTGTTGGTTTCAATACCAAAGAGAGTCTGTTTATCTGTTGGTTTCAATACCAAAGAGGGTCTGTTTATCTGTTGGTTTCAAAACCAAAGAGGGTCTGTTTATCTGTTGGTTTCAATACCAAAGAGGATCTGTTTATCTGTTGGTTTCAATACCAAAGAGGGTCTGTTTATCTGTTGGTTTCAATACCAAAGAGGATCTGTTTATCTATTGGTTTCAATACCAAAGAGGGTCTGTTTATCTGTTAGTTTCAATACCAAAGAGGGTCTGTTTATCTGTTGGTTTCAATACCAAAGAGGGTCTGTTTATCTGTTAGTTTCAATACCAAAGAGGATCTGTTTATCTGTTGGTTTCAATACCAAAGAGGGTCTGTGTGTTTTATCCTGCCTTTCTATCACGCCAAATATAAACAAGCTTAGTTTGAGGGAGGAGAAATGTGTCTGCTCAAAGCAGCTGGAAAATGTGAAAACACACTTTGAGACAATCTCCTCCTGCCACAAACACACGTGTGAGTGTGTGTCCCAAATGGCGTGTGTGTGTTGGTTGGGGTAATTGGTTTATAATGATCTGACATTATGCAAATGTACCTCATCGGGCTATAAATCTTATAGAGTTTACACTTCTCAGCCGGTGGTACTGGACACAGACACACACACGGACACACACACACGTTCACGCACGCACACGCACACACGGACACACACACACACACGTTCACGCACGTACTATCCAGGCTCTGTCGCAGCCGGCCGCGACCGGGAGACTCATGGGGCGGCGCACAATTGGCCCAGCGTCGTCCAGGGTAGGGGAGGGGAATGGCCGGCAGGGATGTAGCTCAGTTGATAGAGCATGGCGTTTGCAACGCCAGGGTTGTGGGTTCGATTCCCACGGGGGGCCAGTATGAAAAAAATATGTATTCACAAACTGTAAGTCGCTCTGGATAAGAGCGTCTGCGAAATGACTAAAATGTAAATGTAAATGTACTACTCTATCTGACCTATGGAGATGTGTTTCTATGCACTCTAATGTTCTGAATGTTTTAAAGATATAGCAATTAATATAAAGTCTTCCGGAGGTGAAAAATATGATTACATTTTTTTAAATACTTCAAATTTTTAATAGAAGCCTATTTTTTACTGAGAGTAGGAAAATGGACAGAATGAATATAAGGTGCTTGTAGGTGTATCTAATAAATATACATATGGAAAACACATATCAGTTCCATCTACATAAGACCACTAGAAGTTCTAAATGTGGCATCAGAGAGTAACAGCCGAGGGACCAGTGTAGGAAGTGACAGACGGACTGTTATTCAATCAGAACTCTGCCCCCACGCTACCCTCTTCGATCCCCTTCTCTGCCCCCCTCCCCTCCCTCCCTCCCCTCATCCTCCTCCTCTCTGCAGCCTAATGTACCCCCTCCCTCCCCCCTCCATTTAGAGAAGAGACAAGTGTATGAAGTGACAGCAGGACTGTTCTTCAATCAGCACTTTTCCCACACCCTCCCTCCCTCCCCCCTCCATTTAGAGAAGAAGTCTCCAAAAAGGTTAGGATATCCTAGAGTGCAAATTAATCCCAAATGAACTCTCACTCTGAGACTGAATGCAGTTCTGTTATTTTTCTGTCTAAGAGACTCAGCTGCTGCCACCACAACATGAATTATTCCTGTGGATCGTCAAAGTCACACTGAAGTCAAAGGTAACAACATACAGCAACTCAAAGAGAGAGAGTGACAGAGAGAGGAGAAAGATAGAAGGAGTAAGAGAGAGAAGGAGAGAGAGAAGGAGAGAGAGAGAGAGAGAGAGAGAGAGAGAGAGAGAGAGAGAGAGAGAGAGAGAGAGAGAGAGAGAGAGAGAGAGAGAGAGAGAGAGAGAGAGAGAGAGAGAGAGAGAGAGAGAGAGAGAGAGAGAGAGAGAGAGAGAGAGAGAGAGAGAGAGAGAGAGAGAGAGAGAGAGAGAGAGAGAGAGAGAGAGAGAGACAGGGAGGGAGTCAACAGGGAAGAAACTCTGGGTATGCTGATTGGGATAGATCAGATTTAACCCACTCCATTAAATTAATCAAAACAGGTACAGGAAATAATCTCAAAAGAGAAACATTTCCTCCTGTGTGCAACCTATAACCCCCCACTAGAATCCCCATACTTTAATGAAGACAGCTTCTCCATCCTAGAGGGGGAGATCAACCATTTCCAGGCCCAGGGACATGTACTAGTCTGTGGCGACCTAAATGCCAGAACTGGACAAGAACCTGAAACCCTCAGCACACAGGGGGACAAACACCTACCTGGAGGTGACAGCATTCCCTCCCAAATATGCCCCCCAAGACACAACTATAAACAACCAACAAAAACTGGTCACAACAACGGGTCTGTACATAGTCAATGGTAGGCTTCGAGGGGACTCCTACGGTAGGTACACCTACAACTCATCCCTTGGCAGTAGTACTGTAGACTACTTTATCACTGACATCAACCCAGAGTCTCTCAGAGCGTTCACAGTCAGCCAAATAACACCCCTATCAGACCACAGCCAAATCACAATCTACTTGAACAGAGCAATACTCAACCGTGAGGTATCAGAACCGAACAAACTGCATGCTCTAAGAAATACTATAAATGGAAGGAGGGTAGTGTGGAAACCTACCAAAAAACTATTGGGCAACAACAAATCCAATCCCTCCTAGACAACTTCCTGGACTAAATGTTTTCCTGCAATAGTGAAGGTGTAAACTTAGCAGTAGGATGCCTGAACAGTATATTGGACCTCTCAGCTAAAATATCACATTAAAACAATTCTACCAAAAAACCTAAGAAACTAACAACAATGAGAATAATTCTCTAACAGAAAACCAAAGAAAATTTATAACAGTGACAAATGGTTTGATGAAGAATGTAAAAACCTAAGAAAGAAATTGAGAAACCTATCCAACCAAAAACATAGAGACCCAGAAAACCTGAGCCTACGCCTTCACTATGGTGAATCACTAAAACAACACAGAAATACACTATGGAAAAAGAAGGAACAGCATGTCAGAAATCAGCTCAATGTAATTGAAGAATCCATAGAATCTAACCACTTCTGGGAAAATTGGAACACACTACACAAAGAACACGAAGAGCTATCTATCCAAAATGGAGATGTATTTTCAGCAATAATACAAAGAACAGAGCGTCAATACAGGACTAAGATTGAATCCTACTACACCGGCTCCGACGCTCGTCGGATGTGGCAGGGCTTGCAAACTATTACAGACTACAAAGGGAAGCACAGCCGCGAGCTGCCCAGTGACACGAGCCTACCAGACGAGCTAAATCACTTCTATGCTCGCTTCGAGGCAAGTAACACTGAAGCATGCATGAGAGCACCAGCTGTTCTGGACGACTGTGTGATCACGCTGTCCGTAGACGATGTGAGTAAGACCTTTAAACAGGTCAACATTCAAAAGGCCGCAGGGCCAGACGGATTACCAGGACGTGTACTCCGAATATGCGCTGACCAACTGGTAAGTGTCTTCACTGACATTTTCAACCTCTCCCTGTCTGAGCCTGTAATACCAACATGTTTCAAGCAGACCACCATAGTCCCTGTGCCCACGAACACTAAGGTAACCTGCCTAAATGACTACAGACCCGTAGCACTCCCGTCTGTAGCCATGAAGTGCTTTGAAAGGCTGGTCATGGCTCACACCAACACCATTATCCCAGAAACCCTAGACCCACTCCAATTTGCATACCGCCCCAACAGCAATCTCTATTGCGCTCCACACTGCCCTTTCACACCTGGACAAAAGGAACACCTATGTGAGAATGCTATTCATTGACTACAGCTCAGCGTTCAACACCATAGTGCCCTCAAAGCTCATCACTAAGCTAAGGACCCTAGGACTAAATACCTCCCTCTGCAACTGGATCCTGGACTTCCTGACGGGCCGCCCCCAGGTGGTAAGGGTAGGTAACCACACATCCGCCACGCTGATCCTCAACACAGAGGCCCCTCAGGGGTGCGTGCTCAGTCCCCTCCTGTACTCCCTGTTCAGGCACGACTCCAACACCATCATTAAGTTTGCCAACGACACAACAGTGGTAGGCCTGATCACCGACAATGATGAGACAGCCTATAGGGAGGATGTCAGAAACCATGGCCGTGTTGTGCCAGGACAACAACCTCTCCCTCAACGTGATCAAGACAAAGGAGCTGATCGTGGACTACAGGAAAAATAAGAGGACCGAGCACGCCCCTATTCTCATCGACGGGGCTGTAGTGGAGCAAGTTGAGAGCTTCAAGTTCCTTGGTGTCCATATCACCAACAAACAAACATGGTCCAACCACACCAAGACAGTCGTGAAGAGGGCACGACAAAACCTATTCCTCCTCAGGAGACTGAAAAGATTTTGCATGGGTCCTCAGATCCTCAAAAGGTTCTACAGCTGCACCAGCGAGAGCATCCTGACTGGTTGCATCACCGCCTGGTATGGCAACTGCTCGGCCTCCAACCGCAAGGCACTACAGAGGGTGGTGCATACGGCCCAGTACATCACTGGGGCCAAGCTTCCTGCCATCCAGGACCTCTATACCAGGCGGTGTCAGAGGAAGGCCCTCAAAATTGTCAGACTCCAGCCTGTTCTCTCTGCTACCGCACGGCAAGTGGTACCGGAGCGCCAAGTCTAGGTCGAAGAGGCTTCTAAATAGCTTCTACCCCCAAGCAATAAAACTCCTGAACATCTAATCCAGTACCCAGACTATTTGCATTGCCCCCCCTCTTTTTACGCTGCTGCTACTCTCTGTTTATTATCTATGCATAGTCACTTTAATAACTCTACCTATATGTACATATTACCTCAATTACCTCGACTAACCGGTGCCCCCGCACACTGACTCGGTATCGGTACCCCCTTGTATATAGCCTCCCTACTGTTATTTTTACTGCTGCTCTTTAATTATTTGTTACTTTTATTTCGTATTATTTCATATTGTATTTTTTGTGATTTTTGGGGGGTATTCTTTCTTAAAACTGCATTGTTGGTTAAGAGCTTGTAAGTAAGCATTTCACTGTTGAATTTGGCGCATGTGACAAATACAATTTGATTTGATTTGATTTTGATTTGATTAGCAAAACTTTGAATCAGTTTTAAAAGACTACCAGAACCCACTGGATTCTCCAATTACATTGGATGAGCTACAGGATAAAATACAAACCCTATAACCCAAAAAGGCCTGTGGTGTTGATGGTATCCTCAATGAAATGATAAAATATACAGACCACAAATTCCAATTGGCTATACTTAAAGTGGAGACAAATTTGACCCCAATAACTACTGTGGGATATGCGTCAACAGCAACCTTGGGAAAATCCTCTGCATTATCATTAACAGCAGACTAGTTCATTTCCTCAGTGAAAACAAAGTACTGAGCAAATGTCAAATTGGCTTCTAACCAAAATACCATACGACAGACCACATATTCACCCTGCACACCCTTATCGACAAACAAACAAAACAAAAGCAAAGTCTTCTCATGCTTTGTTGATTAAAAAAAAAAAGCTTTAGATTAAATTTGGCATTAGGGACTGCTATACAAATTGATGGAAAATGGTGTTGGGGGGAAAACGTATGACATTATAAAATCCATGAGTGTGCACTTAAAATTGGCAATAAACACACAGATTTCTTTCCTCAGAGCTGTGGGGTGAGACAGGGATGCAGCTTGAGCCCCACCCTCTTCAACACTGAACTAAAAATATAAACGCAACATGCAACAATTTCAAAGATTTTATATAAGGAAATCAGTCAATTGAAATAAATTGATTAGGCCTTAATCTCTGGATTTCACATGACTGTGAATACAGATATGCATCTGTTGACCACCATTTGCCTCATGCAGCGCGACATATCTCCTTCGCATAGAGTTGATCAGGCTGTTGATTGTGGCCTGTGGAATGTTGTCCCATTCCTCTTCAATGGCTGTGCGAAGTTGCTGGATATTGGCGGGAACTGGAACATGTCGATCCAGAACATCCCAAACATGCTCAAAGGGTGACATGTCTGGTGAGTATGCAGGACATTTTCAGCTTCCAGGAATTGTGTACAGATTCTTGATACATGGGGCTGTGCATTATCTTGCTGAAACATGAGGTAATGGAGGCGGATTAATGGCACAAAAATGGGCCTCAGGATCTCGTCACGGTGTCTCTGTGCATTCAAATTGCCATTAATAAAATGCAATTGTGTTTGTTGTCCGTAGCTTCTGCCTGCCCATAGCATAACCCCACCGCCACCATGGAGCACTCTGTTCACAACGTTGACACCAGCTAACCGCTCGCCCACACAGTGGCCATCGAAGGTCAGCATTTGCCCACTGAAGTCGGTTACGACGCCGAACTGCAGTCAGGTCAAGACCCTGGTGAGGACGACGAGCACGCAGATGAGCTTCCCTGAGACGGTCTCTGACAGTTTCATCAGCTGTCCGGGTGGCTGATCTCCGACGATCCCGCAGGTGAAGAACCCGGATGTGGAGATTCTGGGCTGGCGTGGTTACACGTTCTCTGCGGTTGTGAGGCCGGTTGGACGTACTCCCATAATTCTTTAGAACGATGTTGGAGGCGGCTTATGGTAGAGAAATTAACATAACATTATCTGGCAACAGTTATGGTGAAAATTCCTGCAGTCAGCATGCCAATTGCACGCTCCCTCAAAACTTGAGACATCTGTGGCATTGTGTTGCACATTTTAGAGTGGCCTTTTATTGTCCTCAGCACAAGGTGCACCTGTGTAATGATCATGCTGTTTTATAAACTTCTTGATATGCCACACCTTTCAGGTCGATGGGTTATCTTGGCAAAGGAGAAATACTCACTAACAGGGATGTAAACAAATTTGTGCACAACATTTGTGAGAAATAAGCTTTTTGTGCGTATGGAAAATTTCTGGGATCTTTTATTTCAGCCCATGAAACATGGGACCAACACTTTACATGCATTTATATTTTTGTTCAGTATATACAGTGGTGCATTGGGAAAGTATTCAGACCCCTTGACTTTTCCCACATTTGGTTACGTTACAGACTTATTCTAAAATGGATTAAATAAATGTCTTTCCTCATCAATCTACACACAATACCCCATAATGACAAAGGAAAAACAAGGTTGTTGACATTTATTAAATATAAAAAACTGAAATACCTTATTTACATAAGTATTCAGACCTTTTGCTGTGAGACTCGAAAATTGAGCTCTGGTGCATCCTGTTTCCATTGATCATTCTTGAGATGTTTCTACAACTTCATTGGAGTCCATCTGTGGTAAATTCAATTGACTGAACATGATTTGGAAAGGCACACACCTGTCTATATAAGGTCCCACAGTTGACAGTGCATGTCAGAGCAGAAACCAAGCCATAAGGTCGAAGGAACTGACCGTAAAGCTCAGAGACAGGATTGCGTCGAGGCACAGATCTGGGGAAAGGTACCGAAAACATTTCTGCAGCATTGAAGATCCACAAGAAGACAGTGGCCTCCATCATTCTTAAATGGAAGAAGTTTGGAACCACCAAGATTCTTCCTAAAGCTGGGTAATCGGGAGAGAAGGGCCTTGGTCAGGGAGGTGACCAAAAACCCAATGGGCACTCTGACAGAGCTCCAGAGTTCCTCTGTGGAGATGGGACAACCTTCCAGAAGGACAACCATCTCTGCAGCACTCCACCAATCAGTCCTTTATGGTAGAGTGGCCAGACGGAAGCCACTCCTCAGTAAAAGGCACATGACAGCCTGCTTTGAGTTTGCCTTAAGGTACCTAAAAGGACTCTCAGCCCATGAGAAACAGAATTCTCTGGTCTGATGAAACCAAGATTGAACTCTTTGGCCTGAATGCCAAGCGTCTCTTTAAAATTATTTGTTATTTTTAACGTATCTATTTTTTTTTACTCAACACTTATTTTTCTTAAAACTGCATTGTTGGTTAAGGGCTTATAAGTAAGCATTTCACGGTAAGGTCTACACCTGTATCCGGAACATGTGACAAAGATTTTATTTGAACCTCCTGCCAAATGTATGACCATATTAGAGATACATATTTCTCTCCGATTACAGACCCACAAAAAAAAAAAAACTCCTGGGTGAAATACCACAGTGTGCCATCACAGCAGCAAGATTTGTGACCTGTTGCCACAAGAAAAGGGCAACCAGTGAAGAACAAACACCATTGTAAATACAACCCATATTTATGTTTATTTATTCTCCTTTTTGTACTTTAACTATTTGCACATCATTATAACACTGTATATAGACATAATATGACATTTGAAATGTCTTTATTCTTTTGGAACTTCTGAGTGTAATGTTTACTGTTAATATTTATTTCACTTTTGTTTACTATGTACTTCACTTGCTTTGGCAATGTTAACATACGTTTCCCATGCCAATGTAACAGGGTCAGTTATGTTTCCACTTGCCACTGCAGAAATGTGTATTTAATGTTTAGGTATTTTAACTGGTTGGTTCAAGTCAGATGTCAATAAGGTGTAACGCCATTGGCTACGCTTGCAGATAGGGGAGAGCCCAGTCTGATGTTGATATGCAAGCGGTAGGTCACGTTCTGAAATAGCGCATTCTATTTACAATGTGTATGAGTTCACTATGTACATATCCTGATGTATTATAGCCACAATATATAGGTATCGGTTGAAGCTCAGCGTTGAATTAAAATCTCCCTACCATCATATCTAAAGCAATATGACACCAATCTCGATGAAAATTTGCAAATCAACTTGATTGGAGGTACACAACACACTTTCAGCCTCTCGTCATGAGCCGTCCGTCCATTACCGAGAACCACATACTGGATTTTTTAACGTTGAGTTTCAAGAGTATTTTCTGCGCCTACCTAGCTCAAATTCTAGATGTCGGATTAAAATGAGACTATAGCGTCCATAAAGTGACGGTAGGACTTAAAAAAGTATGTATTGACTAAGTTTGTAGGTGCAAAAGGTTTTCTTAAATGTATCATTTATTGTGGTCACGTGCACATTTCCGTCCATTAAGAAATAACGATGTACTACTTTTTTGTAGCATTTCTGACAATGCTAGCTAACATATTTTTTTAGCCGAAGCTCAGAGTTCTAACACAGGGTAGGTTGCTCTACAACAACACAGCTGCTTGCACGACGCTGCCAGTCATAAGAAGTGTATGTGAACAAACCTAGGCTACTGTAGATAGCTAGCTATATTGTGGTATTCAAGCTGATGTTAATCAATAAATGCAAACAGATATTTTGATTAGCTAGGTAGCTAGCTAGCTAAAGTTAGCTAGGTAACATTACCAAGCTAACGTTAGCTTGCTTGTACAAAGTCCAGCAGCTAGCCTCTGTAGCTAGCTAACACTAGTCAGCTGAAAGCTAGCTAGATAAAACAGGCAAATAAAGGCTAGCCAATGAATGTGGTTTTGTTTTGATTAGCTAGCTAGGTAGCTAGCTAATGTAAAGTTATACCAGTGAAGTTGGCTAGGTAGCTACCCAACAAGCGAGGAAAGCTAGCTAGCCATATTTTGCGAAGTAAGGTTTCATAGAAGTCATCATGTGCAAACTGCTGACCTACACACTTGCATGTAATTGGAGCAAAAACAAATTTCACAAATAAGCTAGCAAACATCCTTGGCTGCTATGATAGCCAGTTAGCGTTAGCTAGCCAGGCAACATATCATACGAATTGCAATTTGTAACATATCCTGCGAAATGGATGACGGACAGCAACAGATTATATAACATACCATACGAAACGTAACATATTATACTCCTGGGAGTGTTCCGGATTTACAGAATAATACGAAATGCTTTGAGATCAGGTTGCAGCAGCGTGCAGTCAAAGGAAAACAAAATGCTTGCTAACTTGGTTAACTAAGTGATTAAACTGTTTTAGACGTGCAATCACTACTGAGTGAATGAACAAAATAATTTTGGAACGAAAGCTTCCTGTCATCACCAGACTGTCCAGAAAAAATAGACCAGACTGTCCATTTAAATAGAGTGTCAAAGGGTTGGCCTCTTGGAGGATACATTTTGAGCATTTTCTTTAGTGTATAGTTTCGACACAGTGTTTATTTTCATTTGCATTTGCATTTGCATTTACTAGGTGGCACTTAAAAGAGCCTTTGGGTTGGTGGAGTGGCAGTGAGTGTGGTGGTGTGTACTACTGCGTGTGTCTTGCTAGAACAGAGGAGAGACCAGCTCTCAGACTCTCAAGGAAGAAAGAGGTTGTTGCCATCATCTGTGAGATGCATGCCATCCCTACGGTACTGCCCAGGGACCCAGTGTCCATGCCATCCCTACAGTACTGCCCAGGGACCCAGTGTCCATGCCATCCCTACGGTACTGCCCAGGGACCCAGTGTCCATGCCATCCCTACGGTACTGCCCAGGGACCCAGTGTCCATGCCATCCCTACAGTACTGCCCAGGGACCCAGAGCTTTATGGCAGAGTGACGGATTGTGGGCACGCGCCTAACAGGGAGAAATGCAAGCTGGCCCATGTGGAACTGACTTATACCAATTCAAATGCCTGCAGTACACATGGTACTGACGCTATCAATACTTAACATGTATGTTCTGTTCCACATCTGAGTTCTCTCACCTGTTTTCAGATTTCTACTGCCATTTATAAATGAGGACATTTATAAGTGTGCTGTTTTACTGCAGTTGGACAGCTGTGGACAGCATTACTTAGGACATTTGTAGCTGAAGTTTTGTATTCAAGGATTTAGAGCACCTATCCAATTTCAGATTTGTAAATATGTCAATCATTTTTCTTAAGTGTTTTGTACTTGTCTAATCACCAATGTTCCCTCCATTTTTTTTTAGGCACTGAGCAAATTTCCCGTCTGCGCGTTTACTGGGAACACTTCGGCTGAACCCGCTTTAAGTTACAGTTTTAACAGTGGCCAAGTAGGCTACTGTGGCTATTTGATCATAATGTAGGCCTACCAGAGTGGCCTACCATCAAAAACAATGGAGAAAATGCATCCCATAACATTTTAACATGGAAATAGCTGTTCTATCGTTCAGACTACAGTAGCAGCCAGTGTGTGGTGTTCAATGTAGACCTACATTCCATGAGACCTTTGATAAAAACATGCAGGTTTTGACATTAACCTGTTTATCCACTTGTCCTTCAGACAAGGAGGAGACTGAAAATGTTGTTGTGTTGTTTGATGCAAGAAACCACTTTACAAAATAAAATGCATTATTATTCCCATACCATTATTACAGAGAATCAGACAAATTATGCTACCCTCTGCCTATTGGCTACTTAGCTTATTCAAGCCTGTATCAAAATACAACACTACCCCTTTAAGACAAAAGAAAGCTCTTTACCTGACTCGCTTTTCAAAAAATATATACATGTTTTGTGCTCTTGTAGGAAGCAATCACTCCTCTATTGCTGACTACAAATGATCTATAACTGGGCTAATAACTCACTAACTAGCAAAGGATATGAACAAATGATCTATAACTGGGCTAATAACTCACTAATTAGCAAAGGATATGAACAAATGATCTATAACTGGGCTAATAACTCACTAACTAGCAAAGGATGTGAACAAAATGTGCACACGTGGCTACATGCAGCTCTCGCTTTGATCTCAAAACAAGTGCACCTACTCACGACCACAGCCGTAAACACCGTCCCGTTCTCGGGGCTACTGCGCGCCTACTCACGACCACAGCCGTAAACACCGTCCCGTTCTCGGGGCTACTGCGCGCCTACTCACGACCACAGCCGTAAACACCGTCCCGTTCTCGGGGCTACTGCGCCTACTCACGACCACAGCCGTAAACACCGTCCCGTTCTCAGGGCTACTAGCGCGCCTACTCACGACCACAGCCGTAACACCGTCCCGTTCTCGGGGCTATGCGCGCCTACTCACGACCACAGCCGTAAACACCGTCCCGTTCTCGAGGGCTACTGCGCGCCTCTACGACCACAGCCGTAAACACCGTCCCGTTCTCGGGCTACTGCGCGCCTACTCACGACCACAGCCGTAAACACGTCCCGTTCTCGGGCTACTGCGCGCCTACTCACGACCACAGCCGTAAACACCGTCCCGTTCTCGGGCTACTGCGCCTACTCACGACCACAGCCGTAAACACCGTCCCGTTCTGGGGCTACTGCGCCCTACTCACGACCACAGCCGTAAACACCATCCCCGTTCTCGAAGCTACTGCGCGCCTACTCACGACCACAGCCGTAAACACCGTCCCGTTCTCGGGGCTACTGCGCGCCTACTCACGACCACAGCCGTAAACACCGTCCCGTTCTCGGGGCTACTGCGCGCCTACTCACGACCACAGCCGTAAACACCGTCCCGTTCTCGGGGCTACTGCGCGCCTACTCACGACCACAGCCGTAAACACCGTCCCGTTCTCGGGGCTACTGCGCGCCTACTCACGACCACAGCCGTAAACACAGTCCCGTTCTCGGGGCTACTGCGCGCCTACTCACGACCACAGCCGTAAACACAGTCCCGTTCTCGGGGCTACTGCGCGCCTACTCACGACCAAAGCCGTAAACACCGTCCCGTTCTCGGGGCTACTGCGCGCCTGCTTGCAGCTTAGAGAGAACTTTGCTAATGACTTTACTTTACAGTTGTTTCTCAGCAGTGTTTGTATCAGGAGTTATCAAAATTGCTCTTGACGATCCACAGGGTTACGCAGGCTTTTCTGTTCAAGCCCAGAGCTACCACGCCTGATTCTACTACTCAGCAGTTAATCAAGACGTCAGCTGTTCATCGAGACCATGAATCAGATGTGGTAGAACTGGGCTTGAACAAAAAAGCCTGCATAAATGTGTGTATTTACCAGGAGCTGGCTCGTTAGTCTTAAGAGAGGCATTGTGTTGCTCATGTAAATTTCCTTTATTTTTCGGCTTCAGACCAATGCTTATTCTCACTTAAAACGTAGTTTTTGTTTTTAATATACAGTACCAGTCAAACGTTTGGACACACCTACTCATTCCAGGGTTATTCTTTATTTTTACTATTTTCTACATTGTAGAACAATAGCAAAGATATCAAAACTATGAAATAACACATATGGAATCATGTACCCCTCCTGTAGCTCAGTTGGTAGAGCATGGCGCTTGCAACGCCAGGGTTGTGGGTTCGTTTCCCACGGGGGGGGGGGCAGTATGAAAAATGTATGCACTCACTAATTGTAAGTCGCTCTGGATAAGAGCGTCTGCTAAATGACCAAAATGTAGTAACCAAAAAAGTGTTCAACGAATCAAACTATATTTTAGATTCTTCAAAGTAGCCACCCTTTGCCTTGATGACAGCTTTGCACACTCTTGGCATTCTCTCAACCAGCTTCACCTGGAATGCTTTTCCAACAGTCTTGAAGGAGTTCCTACATATGCTGAGCACTTGTTGGCTGCTTTTCCTTCACTCTGCGGTCCGACTCATCCCAAACCATCTCGATTGGGTTGAGGTCGGGTGATTGTGGAGGCCAGGTCATCTGATGCAGCACTCCATCACTCTCCTTCTTGGTCAAATAGCCCTTACACAGCCTGGAGGTGTGTTGGGTCATTGTCCTGTTGAAAAACAAATGATAGTCCCACTAAGCGCAAACCAGATGGGATGGCGTATCGCTGCAGAATGTTGTGGTAGCCATGCTGGTTAAGTGTGCCTTGAATTCTAAATGAATCACAGACAGTGTCACCAGCAAAGCACCCCCACACCATCACACCTCCTACTCCATGCTTCACGGTGGGAACCACAAATGCGGAGATCATCCGTTCACCTACTCTGCGTCTCACAAAGACACGGCGGTTGGAAGCAGAAATCTCAAATTTGGACTCATCAGACCAAAGGACAGATTTCCACTGGTCTAATGTCCATTGCTCATGTTTCTTGGCCCAAGCAAGTCTCTTCTTCTTATTGGTGTCCTTTAGTAGTGGTTTCTTTGCAGCAAATCGACAATGAAGGCCTGATTCACGCAGTCTCTTCTGAACAGTTGATGTTGAGATGTGTCTGTTACTTGAACTCTGTGAAGCATTTATTTGGGCTGCAATTTCTGAGGCTGGTAACTCTAATTAACTTATCCTCTGCAGCAGAGGTAACTCTGGGTCTTCCTTTCCTGTGGCGGTCCTCATGAGAGCAAGTTTCATCATAGCGCTTGTTGGTTTTTGCGACTGCACTTGCAGATTCATGCAGGGTAGTAACGTCATGAGTTGGCACTTTGGTTCATTGTTTAACTAGCTAACGTGAGCTGGCTGGCTTGCTAGCTAACGTTACGTGACATGTATGATCTTACATGTTGTTTACCTAGCTAGGTTCATTGTTTACCTAGCTAGCTAGCTACATGTCTTTACAAAAGACTCCACTATGCAAGTAACCATTTCGGGTGCGTTTGTAAATTCAGTCTGACTATGCCAGAGCGCAGAATAACAGATGAATTTACGAACGCACAACACCCGTTGAATAGGGCCGGTGTCAGTAAACGTCGGCAAAAAAGCGTAATTAAATTGTTGCCAGCAGAGCTGGTTAGGCTGTTTTCATGTTATCCAGAGGTAAACAATTAACCATAATCCCAATTTTGTGTCTGAAAGTAAATAGCAAGCTAGCCAATGTTAGCCAGTTAACTTGGGTGCTTGACCGCCGTTGTGAGATCAGAACACTCGGATCAACGCTACTCATCGGCCAGAGCGTCAAATGTGCGCTCTGAACGCTCCAAGAGCGAAACGAGATGGGTGGGGCTTAAGAGGGTGTGAACGATGCTGAATGGGAGTAAACAAAGTCGAGCTCTTCACTAGGCACCAGAAGAAGAGCTCTCAAGTAGGTACCAGAAGAAGAGCTCTTCACTATGTACCAGAAGAAGAGCTCTCCAGTAGGTGCCAGAAGAACTCTCCCTCCAGTAGGTACCAGAAGAAGAGCTCTTCACTAGGCACCAGAAGAAGAGCTCTCCGGTAGGTACCAGAAGAAGAGCTCTTCACTAGGCACCAGAAGAAGAGCTCTCCAGTAGGTACCAGAAGAAGAGCTCTCCAGTAGGTACCAGAAGAAGAGCTCTCCAGTAGGTACCAGAAGAAGAGCTCTTCACTAGGCACCAGAAGAAGAGCTCTTCACTAGGTACCAGAAGAAGAGCTCTCCAGTAGGTGCGAGCAGTGTGTCAGGAAGCAGTGCGGCTTGGTGGGGTTTAATACATATTGATGGTGATTGTTTTTGCAAAAATTCTAAATGGAGAGTTTTCAAGGTCCAAGTGGTTTTGGGAGAGGCAGGGTTCTCATGTTTAACTCTTCACTGTCAGTGGGTAGGGGGGCAGCTTCCACACCACAGGCAGGTGTGTGTGTACCACATGACTTAGAGCCACCACAACTCAGAGCATTTGAGCCAGTTTCACCTACTCCTGGGAATGGGGGTGTGTCCAAGGAGTTCCCGGCAGGCATTGTTAAGCAGATAGGTCAGTCCATAGGTTAAAAAAATGTTTGTCTCTTGTTTGGAAACAGAGGCAATGGGAAATGGGGTGGGACCTCAGAAAGCTGATAATGTTGGCAGGACCAGGGTTGGGGACATCTCTAGTCTAAATGTCGTGGTGAAAACTGATGTCAGGGAACCAGTGTGCTTTAGAGGGGATGGTTCAGTGCATGAGTGGAAAGAGATCATGTCAGGGTACATGCAGAAAAAGGGCTACAGTGGCAAGCTGATGGGGCTGACACGGGATGTGGTCAGATTAAGCCTCCCCAGTAAACCTGTTGACTTATGCCAGGGCCCTAAGCCTGTTTTTTACATTCTCAAGCATCACTTTAGTGACACTATCAACTCCGACATGCCCCTAGCTGACGTTTATTCGACATTGCAGATGGAGGGGGAGACTCCATTTGACTACTGGATTAGACTGAACAGGGCCATAGAGGTGGCAGAGGACTGTTTGAAGAGGCAGAACTAGGAGCTAAAGAATCCAAAAACCTGTGCTGATTCATATTCATCAAGCACTGTCCGAACCCAGAGCTGTCACTGATATTCATGTACAAGCCCTTGAGTGAGTGGACGGCTGCCAGAGGAAGCACAATGTCCCTCAAGGCTGCCCCTAGTGGTCACCACACTGACACAGGAAGTGAGTAGACCAGTACCCCGTGCAGTGTTAGCTGTTGAAACAAATCACAACACAATGGATCATTGTCATGCTAACCACCTCCGCTTCTTCTGCCATGCAGTTGGTCGAGAGGGCCCGCGTGCTTCAGCTCCAGCCCCCTTTACTCCATCAAGCAGCAGGAAAACTAGCACGGGGTGGGGAAGTACTGGGCATTGTGAGGTGCCCCAGTACTGGGCCTTGTGAGATGCCCCAATGAGAGAGTGAAGTAGATTTAGAGTCAATATATTCAAGTGTTTGTGATGAAATTAGGACTAGTTGACAGTGAGTTGTTGCAGGAGTTAGGACTAGGTGACAGTGAGTTGTTGCAGGAGTTAGGACTAGGTGACAGTGAGTTGTTGCAGGAGTTAGGACTAGGTGACAGTGAGGGCACATCAACACGAACATGTCGGTTGTTTTGCTCTAGGACGCCCACAGGCCTCACGAGACTCGTCTGAAGGTCCCCCGGTACCAGTTGAAAAAAATCCCGGAAAAATATATGGAAGTATGACGTAAAAAGTAGTTTATTGACAAAATTGTTTTGTTAAATATGGGTAAAAAAATAAATACAATAATTTCCTGATCTTTCTTATATATCTCAGTTATAGGACAGACACTTTAAAACAAACGTACTTTTGATTTATTTTTTGACTATCTGTTTTTCCATGTATAAATCTGTTATTCAATGCGTTTCTATGGGCTAACAGCAGTAAGGCCAAATTAAATGTTTCATCAAATAATTGTTTTATATTTGTTTTTGTATTTGTATTTATTAAGGATCCCCATCCTTGGGTCCAGCAACATTAAGGCAGTTATATAGAATAAAAAAATATGACATGACATTACATTTCATAACACTTTTCACAACACATTTAGTGTGTTCCCTCAGGCCACTACTCTACTACCACATATCTACAATACAACATCCATGTGTACGTGTGTGTAGAGTGCGTATGTTATCGTGTGTGTGTCCCTTCACAGTCCACACTGTTCCATAAGGTGGATTTTTATCTGTTTTTTAAATCTGATTCTACTGCTTGCATCAGTTACTTGATGTGGAGTATGAAAAATGTATGCACTCACTAACTGTAAGTCGCTCTGGTTAAGAACGTCTGCTAAGTGACTAAAATGTAATGTAAATGAATATAGTTCCATGTAGTCATGGCTCTATGTAGTACTGTGTGCCTCTCATAGTCTGTTCTGGACTTGGGGACTGTGAAGAGACCTCTGGTGGCATGTCTTGTGGGGTATGCATGGGTGTCCGAGCTGTGTGCCAGTAGTTTAAACAGACACCTCGGTACATTCAGCATGTCAACACTTCTTACCAAAACAAGTAGTGATGAATTCAATCTCTCCTCTACTTTGAGCCATGAGAGATTGACATGCATATTATTAATGTTAGCTCTCCGTGTACATTTAAGGGCCAGCCGTGCTGCCCTGTTCTGAGACAATTGTAATTTTCCCAAGTCCCTCTTTGTGGCACCTGACCACATGACTGAACAGTAGTCCAGGTGTGACAAAACTAGGGCCTGTGGGACCTGCCCTGTTGATAGTGCTGTTAAGAAGGCAGAGCAGCGCTTTATTATGGACAGACTTCTCCCCACCTTAGCTCCTGTTGCATCAACATGTTTGACAGTTTACAATCCAGGGTTACTCCAAGCAGTTTAGTCTCCTCAACTTGCTCAATTTCCACATTATTCATTACAAGATTTAGTTGAGGTTTAGGGTTTAGTGAATGATTTGTCCCAAATACAATGCCTTTAGCTTTGAAATATTTAAGACTAACTTATTTCTTGCCACCCATTCTGAAACTAACTGCATCTCTTTGTTAAGTGTTGCAGTCATCCGCATACATAGACAAACTGGCTTTACTCAAAGCCAGTGGCATGTCATTAGTAAAGATTGAAAAAGTAAGGGGCCTAGACAGCTGCCCTGGGGAATTCCTGATTCTACATGGATTATGTTGGAGAGACTTCCATTAAAGAACACCCTCTGTGTTCTGTTAGACAGGTAACTCTGAATCCACAATATAGCAGGGGGTGTAAAGCCATAACACATACGTTTTTCCAGCAACAGACTATGATCGATAATGTCAAAAGCCGCACTGAAGTCTAACAAAACAGCCCCTACAATCTTTTTATCATCAATTTCTCTCAGCCAATCATCAGTAATTTGTGTAAGTGCTGTGCTTGTTGAATGTCCTTCCCTATAAGCGTGCTGAAAGTCTGTTGTCAATTTTTTTACTGTAAAATAGCATTGTACCTGGTCAAACACATTTATTTCCAAAAGTTTACTAAGGGTTGGTAACAGGCTGGTTGGTCAGCTATTTGAGCTTTACTATTCTTGGGTAGCGGAATTACTTTTGCTTTCCTCCAGGCCTGAGGGCACACATTTTCTTGTAGGCTTCGATTGAAGATATGGCAAATAGGATAGCTAAAGCGGTCCTAAAATTCAAAATCAAATAGCTAAATGATCCTTAGTATGACCATCTTAAAACAATTCCATATGTTAGCTTAGTAGAACCCCCCTTAAAAACAGTGATTTTCAAACAATATGATATTTGAAAATACCCTCCCTTACTGCCAGTTTTGAAAAACACAGTGATGTCACAGAGAAGCATTATTTCAGGACCTTTCTGCTTATCTTTTGAACCACAGATCACATGTAGACACTGGTATGGTGCTGGAGATGAACACTGGTATGGTGCTGGAGATGAACGCTGGTATGGTGCTGGAGATGAACACTGGTATGGTGCTGGAGATGAACACTGGTATGGTGCTGGAGATGAACACTGGTATGGTGCTGGAGATGAACACTGGTATGGTGCTGGAGATGAGCACTGGTATGGTGCTGGAGATGAGGACTGGTATGGTGCTGGAGATGAAGACTGGTATGGTGCTGGAGATGAACACTGGTATGGTGCTGGAGATTAACACTGGTATGGTGCTGGAGATGAACAGTGGTATGGTGCTGGAGATGAACACTGGTATGGTGCTGGAGATGAACGCTGGTATGGTGCTGGAGATGAACACTGGTATGGTGCTGGAGATGAACGCTGGTATGGTGCTGGAGATGAACACTGGTATGGTGCTGGAGATGAGGACTGGTATGGTGCTGGAGATGAGGACTGGTATGGTGCTGGAGATGAACGCTGGTATGGTGCTGGAGATGAACGATGGTATGGTGCTGGAGATGAGGACTGGTATGGTGCTGGAGATGAGGACTGGTATGGTGCTGGAGATGAGGACTGGTATGGTGCTGGAGATGAACACTGGTATGGTGCTGGAGATGAGGACTGGTATGGTGCTGGAGATGAGGACTGGTATGGTGCTGGAGATGAGGACTGGTATGGTGCTGGACATGAGGACTGGTATGGTGCTGGACATGAGGACTATTAAGCTGAAAAGTGGTGGAATTGCCCTTTAAACTCCATCTTGGTCCCAAATCTGTTTGTGCCGCTATACGCCTACGGCCGTTGATATTTGGCACAAACTGATCTGGGACCAGGCTACTTAAGCTCGGGCAAGTGATTCATCGTATTACTCTGCAACTGATTATGTTGCAGATACATGTCTGCCTAGACTCTAGAGGACAGATAGAATATAAGAGACAAACAACGTCATTTGGCCCATTCAGGAGCTGATTAGAGAGTCGGAGTGAGGAGCAGCAGTAGTATTGACCCCATGGAGCTAGATATTCCTGGAGTCTGAGGTCATAGTGATGGGGTTGATGTCATTGGTGCCATGCTGCTTTAAATGAGAGTGACTTCCAGAATCATAATACAGTTCTATAGAATCATAATGTAGTTCCAGAATCATAAAACAGTTCTATAGAATTATAATGTAGTTCCAGAATCATGATACAGTTTTCTAGAATCATAAAACAGTTCTATAGAATCATAATGTAGTTCCAGAATCATGATAAAGTTCTATAGAATCATAATGTAGTTCCAGAATCATTATACAGTTCTATAGAATCATAATGTAGTTCCAGAATCAATGATACAGTTCTATAGAATCATAATGTAGATCCAGAATCATGATACACTTCTATATAATCATAATGTAGTTCCAGAATCAATGATACAGTTCTATAGAATCATAATGTAGATCCAGAATCATGATACACTTCTTTATAATCATAATGTAGTTCCATAATCATGATACAGTTCTATAGAATCATAATGTAGTTCCATAATCATGATACAGTATGACAGCAAACAGCGACAGCACCATTCCCCATGCAGGTCTTGAACCTGGGTCTCCCAGCCCAATCTCTGTTCCAATAGGGTTAACCCACTTGAGGGAGATCGAAACGAGCCTACCAAGGCAAGAGACGTTACAACAGTTCTATAAAGCAAGAAGCCTAAGGAATCTATAAAGCGAGAAGCCTTTGCAAATCTAATTTCTCAGGGAAAATTCACCACCTTGAGGATGTGTGTCTAAACCAGTATGTCAGCATCTTCTATATTCCACACTGTGTTTATGATCCCCACGGCAAAGACATTAGAAAGTCTCAATGTACCTGCAGCATTTCATGTCTTCTTTCTATCTGAAGTTTAAAGTCTAAATGAAGTACGTGAAGTCAGACATCATGATAATGCACTCCCATAGCATCATAACATATTCTGATGTTCCAAAATGACATTTACATTACATTTTAGTCATTTAGCAGACGCTCTTATCCAGAGCGACTTACAGTTAGTGAATACATATTTTCTTTTATACTGGCCCCCCGTGGGAATCGAACCCACAACCCTGGCGTTGCAAACGCCATGCTCTATCAACTGAGCTACATCCCTGTCGGCCATTCCCTCCCCTACCCTGGGCCAATTGTGCGCCGCCCATGAGTCTCCCGGTCGCGGCCGGCTGCGACAGAGCCTGGATCTCTAGTGGCACAGTTAGCACTGCTATGCAGTGCCTTATACCACTGCACCACTCAGGAGCTATGACTTATAGTACATGTATTTATCAGCCAACAACATGTATGTATTGAGCTGCTCGGATTGTTTACATATATTTTTGTAAGTATTTTTTCCAGTTTTATTGACGGACAGAAAATGAACAGGGAGACGGTGTGAAGACTGCTGGGGCCGGGACTCAATCCCACACAGTGGGAGCATGTAAACTGAGGGTGGCAGCCTTAACCGCTTGACCAACCTCATGGACTCAGCTTCTCTGATTTCAACGCCTATCTGAAGAGTGTTTATTTTTATTTTTATTTATACAGGTCATTCTCATTGAGAGAAAACCTATTTTGCATGAGAGACTAGAGAGAGGCCTGCACTGCCTACAGGCAGGCTGACAAGGCAGGCAGCACGTCAAAGTGTTTTCCTCCCAGCAGCACGATCTCCAACCCCCAACCTCACGAATGCATCCCTGTGTCTGGGAGTGATTAAGCTTCCTGTAAAATCCTTACTCTTTGATCCTTATCGTCCTGATGACCTTTCAGACGATGCTCAGATCACAGACTGACTGTTAGTGTAAGGTCTTTAAATGTCTGCATTAGTCAAAGAGCAGGAATAGTTGTTTATCTTGACCTTGGAGGGAGCAGGAGAGGACATGTTGGGTTGGTGGAGACAGGAGGGTGACGGAGCAGGAGAGGACATGTTGTGTTGGTGGAGACAGGAGGGTGAGGGAGCAGGAGAGGACATGTTGGGTTGGTGGAGACAGGAGGGAGACGGAGCAGGAGAGGACATGTTGGGTTGGTGGAGACAGGAGGGAGAGGGAGAGGACATGTTGGGTTGGTGGAGACAGGAGGGTGAGGGAGAGGACATGTTGGGTTGGTGGAGACAGGAGGGTGAGGGAGAGGACATGTTGGGTTGGTGGAGACAGGAGGGTGAGGGAGAGGACATGTTGGGTTGGTGGAGACAGGAGGGTAAGGGAGAGGACATGTTGGGTTGGTGGAGACAGGAGGGTGACGGAGCAGGAGAGGACATGTTGGGTTGGTGGAGACAGGAGGGAGAGGGAGAGGACATGTTGGGTTGGTGGAGACAGGAGGGTGACGGAGCAGGAGAGGACATGTTGGGTTGGTGGAGACAGGAGGGAGACGGAGCAGGAGAGGACATGTTGGGTTGGTGGAGACAGGAGGTGAGAGGAGAGGACATGTTGAGTTGGTGGAGACAGGAGGGAGAGGGAGCAGGAGAGGACATGTTGGGTTGGTGGAGACAGGAGGGTGACGGAGCAGGAGAGGACATGTTGGGTTGGTGGAGACAGGAGGGAGACGGAGAGGAGAGGACATGTTGGGTTGGTGGAGACAGGAGGGTGAGGAGAGGAGAGGACATGTTGGGTTGGTGGAGACAGGAGGGAGATGGAGCAGGAGAGGACATGTTGGGTTGGTGGAGACAGGAGGTTGACGAGGAGAGGACATGTTGGGTTGGTGGAGACAGGAGGGTGATGGAGAGGACATGTTGAGTTGGTGGAGACAGGAGGGTGAGGGAGAGGACATGTTGAGTTGGTGGAGACAGGAGGGTGAGGGAGAGGACATGTTGGGTTGGTGGAGACAGGAGGGTGACGGAGCAGGAGAGGACATGTTGGGTTGGTGGAGACAGGAGGGAGACGGAGCAGGAGAGGACATGTTGGGTTGGTGGAGACAGGAGGGTGAGGGAGAGGACATGTTGGGTTGGTGGAGACAGGAGGGTGACGGAGCAGGAGAGGACATGTTGGGTTGGTGGAGACAGGAGGGAGACGGAGCAGGAGAGGACATGTTGGGTTGGTGGAGACAGGAGGTTGAGGGAGAGGACATGTTGGGTTGGTGGAGACAGGAGGGTGACGGAGCAGGAGAGGACATGTTGGGTTGGTGGAGACAGGAGGGAGACGGAGCAGGAGAGGACATGTTGGGTTGGTGGAGACAGGAGGGTGAGGGGGAGAGGACATGTTGGGTTGGTGGAGACAGGAGGGTGAGGGAGCAGGAGAGGACATGTTGGGTTGGTGGAGACAGGAGGGAGACGGAGCAGGAGAGGACATGTTGGGTTGGTGGAGACAGGAGGTTGAGGGAGAGGACATGTTGGGTTGGTGGAGACAGGAGGGTGACGGAGAGGACATGTTGAGTTGGTGGAGACAGGAGGGTGAGGGAGAGGACATGTTGAGTTGGTGGAGACAGGAGGGTGAGGGAGAGGACATGTTGGGTTGGTTATTACAGGAGGGTGAGGGAGCAGGAGAGGACATGTTGGGTTGGTGGAGACAGGAGGGAGACGGAGCAGGAGAGGACATGTTGGGTTGGTGGAGACAGGAGGGTGAGGGATGGCAGCAGCATGTCTCCAAGAAAAACACAGGCTATATCCCAAATGACACCCTGTTCCCTATAGGCCATGGTCAAAAGTAGTGCACTATATAGGGAATTCCATTTGGGACTATTTTATACAAATCTTAAAGCAGGTCTGTATTGATCGACAGCTAGGTCAACTGGTTTATTTGTCCAGAGACAAGGCAGTAGACCAGACCCGTTCACAGATAGGGCTCAACTAGTGCCCGAGCACCTTGCATTTTGCCCATCTAAAAAATGTATGTATTTTGAGACTCTTTTCAAAACGTGTATTGCAATTTTAAATGTAATGAATTGCACATCAAACTAGCTAATTTTAATACGCTTTTGAATCTTAGAAAATTAACCCTCCCGCCCCAACAGCAACAGCACACTCGTCTGATTTGCATGCAGTGGCCATTGGCTGCAGGCACCAGGCGGGGAGACTTGAATACTGGTAGGAGGCTACTTTTGAGTTGGATCTGTGATGTGTTTCTCTCACTGTTAGGGACAAATCATTTAACAATTCGACTGCTTGTTAGTAAGAGGCAGATGTCAGCAGCAGAACAAACTCAAATCAAGTAAAAACTAGATTGGTTCGACTGCATAGCTAACTAGCTACCTATCTAGCATATTTACAGATGCCGTATCTTAATTTGACCCAGTTTTCTCACAACAGGATCAGGACAATAATAGTGCAGCAATGTTATTATTATGTGGATTATAATGAATGGACATTTTTGTAGGGGGTTGAAACGTTTTTAGTTAGGGCAAATCAAGTCTGAAATTTTTCAGTAAAATGTACAAACTTTAGAAACCTTTTAAAACCTTGAATACACTACAAATGTCATGGGGATCCAACAAGCTTTATAGTTTATGAAGTAGGAATGATAGCAACCTTCAGATGGCGACGACAGATAGGGCAGATCTGCTTCTAGCTCCTAAGCAACAGATAGGGCAGATCTGCTTCTAGCTCCTAAGCAACAGATAGGGCAGATCTGCTCCTAAGCAACAGATAGGGCAGATCTGCTCCTAAGCAACAGATAGGGCAGATCTGCTCCTAAGCAACAGATAGGGCAGATCTGCTCCTAAGCAACAGATAGGGCAGATCTGCTCCTAAGCAACAGATAGGGCAGATCTGCTCCTAAGCAACAGATAGGGCAGATCTGCTCCTAAGCAACAGATAGGGCAGATCTGCTCCTAAGCAACAGATAGGGCAGATCTGCTCTAAGCAACAGATAGGGCAGATCTGCTTCTAGCTCCTAAGCAACAGATAGGGCAGATCTGCTCCTAAGCAACAGATAGGGCAGATCTGCTCCTAAGCAACAGATAGGGCAGATCTGCTCCTAAGCAACAGATAGGGCAGATCTGCTCCTAAGCAACAGATAGGGCAGATCTGCTCCTAAGCAACAGATAGGGCAGATCTGCTCCTAAGCAACAGATAGGGCAGATCTGCTCCCAAGCAACAGATAGGGCAGATCTGCTCCTAAGCAACTTTGCAGTATTTTGGTTTTTTTTGCGTGTTATTTCTTACATTATTATAATTACATTTTTAGCTCAGAAATCTTTGGGTGTTATTACATACAGACGGAAATAACTTTTTGATATCAGAGCGGCGGTAACTCACCAGCATTACGACCAGAAATACGACTTTCCTGAATTGGATCCTTTGTTCGTACCCCCCAGGGCAATTGAGCTGATTCCAGAGGCTGATCCAAAACACCGCCGGCAGAGAAGAGGTATCCGGAGTGGACTTCTAGTCCGACACAGGAGGCTCGCACATCATCCACCGCTTCCCGAGTATATTACTCACTAATGTTCAGTCTCTGGATAATAAAGTAGACGAGCTCAGGGCGAGGATCTCCTTCCAGAGAGACATCAGGGATTGCAACATACTCTGTTTCACGAAAACGTGGATCTCTCGGGATATACTGTCCCCGTCCATACAGCCAGCTGGGTTCTCAATACATCGTGCAGACAGGAAAAAGAACTCTCCGGGAAAAAGAAAGGCGGGGGTGTATGTTTCATGATTAACTACTCATGGTGTGATTGTGTATATTCCCCCTCAAGCCGATAACACGACATTGCTATTCGAACTTCCGGGATGCTTACAAGGCCCTCCCCCGCCCTCCCTTCGGCAAATCTGATCATGACTCCATTTTGCTCCTATCTTCCTATAGGCAGAAACTCAAACAGGAAGTACCCGTGCTAAGGTCTATTCAACGCTGGTCTGACCAATCGGAATCCATGCTTCAAGATTGTTTTGATCACGCGGACTGGGATATGTTCCCGGTAGCCTCTGAGAATAACATCGACGAATACACGGATACGGTGACTGAGTTCATCAGGAAGTTGTTCCAACTGTGACTATTAAAATCTACCCAAACCAGAAACCGTGGATAGATGGCATTCACGCAAAACTGAAAGCGCAAACCACCGCATTTAACCATGGAAAGGTGACTGGGAATATGGACGAATACAAACAGTGTAGTTATTCCCTCCGTAAGGCAATCAATCAGGCAAAACATCAGTACAGAGACAAAGTGGAGTGGCAAGACACGAGACGTATATGGCAGGCAATCATGGACTAAACACTGCTACTCCTACTATTATCATTAATAATATTATTATTATCTATTAGCGGTGGCACAGAAATCCTCATCTCTCCCAAGTGGATATTCTCTCTTTTCTCCCTGACCCATCTGTCTATCTCCTCATTTGAATTCCATGCTGTCACAGTCACTAGCCCATTCAAGCTTAACATCCTTGTCATTTATCGCCCTCCAGGTTTCCTTGGAGAGTTCATCAATGAGTTTGACGCCTTGATAAGTTCCTTTCCTGAGGATGGCTCACCCCTCACAGTTCTAGGTGACTTTAACCTTCCTACGTCTGTCTTTGACTCATTTCTCTCTGCCTCCTTCTTTCCACTCCTTTCCTCTTTTAACCTCACCCTCACACCGTCCCCCCCTACTCACAAGGCAGGCAATACGCTTGACCTCATCTTTACTAGATGCTGTTCTTCTACTAATCTCACTGCAACTCCACTCCAAGTCTCCGACCACTACTTCATATCCTTTTCACTCTCGCTCTCCTCCAACACTACTCACTCTGCTCCTACTCAGATGGTAATGTTCCGTCGCAACCTTCGCTCTCTCTCTCCCGCTATTCTCTCCTCT
This sequence comes from Coregonus clupeaformis, assembly GCF_020615455.1. Lineage (NCBI taxonomy): Eukaryota > Metazoa > Chordata > Actinopteri > Salmoniformes > Salmonidae > Coregonus > Coregonus clupeaformis. Next base: position 46,012,269 of record NC_059217.1, read on the forward strand.
TCCATCCTATCATCTCTTCCCTCTGCTAAATCCTTCTCCCTCCAATCTCCTGATTCTGCCTCCTCAACCCTCCTCTCCTCCCTCTCTGAATCTTTTGACTCTCTATGTCCCCCGGCCGGCTCGGTCTTCCCCTCCTGCTCCATGGCTTGACGATTCATTGCGAGCTCACAGAACAGGGCTCCGGGCAGCCGAGCGGAAATGGAGGAAAACTAGACCTGTCATCTTTCCACTCCCTCCTCTCTACATTCTCTTCCTCCGTTTCTGCTGCTAAAGCCACTTTCTACCACTCTAAATTTCAAGCCACTGCCTCTAACCCTAGGAAGCTCTTTGCCACCTTCTCTTCCCTGCTGAATCCTCCTCTTCCTCCCCCTCCCTCCTCCCTCTCTGTGGATGACTTCGTCAACCATTTTGAAAAGGTTGACGACATCCGATCCTCATTTATTAAGTCAAATGACACTGCTGGTCCTGCTCACACTGCCCTACCCTATGCTTTGACTTCTTTCTCCCCTCTCTCTCCAGATGAAATCTTGCGACTTGTGATGGCCGGCCGCCCAACAACCTGCCCGCTTGACCCTATCCCCTCCTCTCTTCTCCAGACCATTTCCGGAGACCTCTCCCTTAACTCATCCTTGTCCGCTGGCTATGTCCCTTCCATCTTCAAGAAAGCGAGAGTTGCACCCCTCCTCAAAAAACCTACACTCGATCCCTCCGATGTCAACAACTACAGACCAGTATCCCGTCTTTCTTTTCTCTCCAAAACTCTTGAGCGTGCTATCTATAGCCAACTCTCCTGCTATCTCTCTCAGATTGACCTTCTTGATCCAAACCAGTCAGGTTTCAAGACTGGTCATTCAACTGAGACTGCTCTTCTCTGTGTCACGGAGGCTCTCCGCACTGCTAAAGCTAACTCTCTCTCCTCTGCTCTCATCCTTCTAGACCTATCTGCTGCCTTTGATACTGTGAACCATCAGATCCTCCTCTCCACCCTCTCCGAGTTAGGTTTCTCCGGTGCGGCTCACTCTTGGATTGCGTCCTACCTGACAGGTCACTCCTACCAGGTGGCGTGGCGAGAATCTGTCTCCGCACCACGTGCTCTCACCACTGGTGTCCCCCAGGGCTCAGTTCTAGGTCCTCTCCTATTCTCTCTATACACCAAGTCACTTGGCTCTGTCATATCCTCACATGGTCTCTCCTATCATTGCTACGCAGACGACACACAATTAATCTTCTCCTTTCCCCCTTCTGATAACCAGGTGGCGAATCGCATCTCTGCATGTCTGGCAGACATATCAGTGTGGATGTCGGATCACCACCTCAAGCTGAACCTCGGCAAGACGGAGCTGCTCTTCCTCCCGGGGAAGGACTGCCCGCTCCATGATCTCGCCATCACAGTTGACAACTCCGTTGTTCATCCTTCCCAAGTTCTCTCACGTCACCCCGCTCCTCCGCACACTCCACTGGCTTCCAGTTGAAGCTCGCATCTGCTACAAGACCATGGTGCTTGCCTACGGCGCTGTGAGGGGAACGGCACCTCCTTACCTTCAGGCTCTGATCAGTCCCTACACCCAAACGAGGGCATTGCGTTCTTCCACCTCTGGCCTGCTGGTCCCCCTACCTCTGCGGAAGCACAGTTCCCGCTCAGCCCAGTCAAAACTGTTCACTACTCTGGCACCCCAATGGTGGAACAAGCTCCCTCACCCTACCTCTTTAAGGAATACCTGGGATAGTATAAAAGTAATCATTCTACCCCCCCTTACCCCACCCCCCACTACCACACTTCCACAAAAAATAAATAATAAATAATAATAATAATAATAATAATAATAATAATAATAATAATAAAAATATGTTTCTGACAGCTGATGAAATTGTGGGTTTGCACAACCAAAGAATTTCTGCACAAACTGTCAGAAACCATCTCAGGGAAGCTCATCTGCCCATCGTCCTCACCTGGGTCTTGACCTGACTGCGGGTCGGCGTCCTAATCAACTTCAGTGGGCAAATGCTCACTGTCGATGGCCATTGGCACGCTGGAGAAGTGTGCTCTTCATGGATTAATCCCAGTTCCAACTGTACAGGGCGGTTGGCATACAGAGTGTATGGGGTTGTGTGGGCGAGAGGTTTGCTGATGTCAACGTTGTGAACAGATTGCCCCATGGTGGCGGTGGGGTTATGGTATGGGCAGGCATGAACACAATTGCATTTTATCCATGGCAATTTGAATGTACAGAGATACCGTGACGAGATCCTGAGGACCATTGTCGTGCCATTCATCCGCCGCCATCACCTCATGTTTCAGCATGATAATGCACAGCCCCATGTCGCAAGGATCTGTACACAATTCCTGGAAGCTGAAAATGTCTCAGTTCTTCAGTGGCCTGCATACTCACCAGACATGTCACCCATTTAGCATGTTTGGGATATTCTGGATCGACGTGTACGACAGCGTGATCCAGTTCCTGCCAATATCCAGCAGCTTTGCACAGCCATTGAAGAGGAGTGGGACAACACAGGCCACAATCAACAGCCTGATCAACTCTATGCGAAGGAGATGTGTCGCGCTGAATGAGGCAAATGGTGGTCACACCAGATAATGACTGGTTTTCTGATCCACACCCCTACTTTTTTCTGTGACCAACATATTCATATCTATATTCCCAGTCATGTGAAATCCATAAATTAGGGCCTAATTAATTTATTTCAATTGACTGACTTCATTTTATGAACTGTAACTCAGTAAAATTGTAGAAATTGTTGCATGTTGCGTTTATATTTTTGTTCAGTGTACATACAGTGGGGAGAACAAGTATTCGATACACTGCCGATTTTGCAGGTTTTCCTACTTACAAAGCATGTAGAGGTCTGTAATTTCCAGAAAATCACATTGTATGATTTTTAAGGAATTCATTAGCATTTTATTGCATGACATAAGTATTTGATACATTAGAAAAGCAGAACTTAATATTTGGTACAGAAACCTTTGTTTTCTGTATTCTTACATAGGCATCTTCAATGCTCTTACTGAGGGAAGGAGGTTGTTGGCCAAGATCTCGCGATACATGGCCCCATCCATCCTCCCCTCAATACGGTGCAGTCGTCCTGTCCCCTTTGCAGAAAAGCATCCCCAAAGAATGATGTTTCCACCTCCACGGTTGGGATGGTGTTCTTGGGGTTGTACTCATCCTTCTTCTTCCTCCAAACACAGCGAGTGGAGTTTAGACCAAAAAGCTCTATTTTTGTCTCATCAGACCACATGACCTTCTCCTATTCCTCCTCTGGAACAACCAGATGGTCATTGGCAAACTTCAGACGGTCCTGGACATGCGCTGGCTTGAGCAGGGGGACCTTGCGTGCGCTGCAGGATTTTAATCCATGACGGCGTAGTGTGTTACTAATGGTTTTCTTTGAGACTGTGGTCCCAGCTCTCTTCAGGTCATTGACCAGGTCCTGCCGTGTAGTTCTGGGCTGATCCCTCACCTTCCTCATGATCATTGATGCCCCACGAGGTGAGATCTTGCATGGAGCCCCAGACCGAGGGTGATTGACCGTCATCTTGAACTTCTTCCATTTTCTAATAATTGCGCCAACAGTTGTTGCCTTCTCACCAAGCTGCTTGCCTATTGTCCTGTAGCCCATCCCAGCCTTGTGCAGGTCTACAATTTTATCCCTGATGTCCTTACACAGCTCTCTGGTCTTGGCCATTGTGGAGAGGTTGGAGTCTGTTTGATTGAGTGTGTGGACAGGTGTCTTTTATACAGGTAACGAGTTCAAACAGGTGCAGTTAATACAGGTAATGAGTGGAGAACAGGAGGGCTTCTTAAAGAAAAACTAACAGGTCTGTGAGAGCCGGAATTCTTACTGGTTGGTAGGTGATCAAATACTTACGTCATGCAATAAAATGCAAATTAATTACTTAAAAATCATACAATGTGATTTTCTGGATTTTTGTTTTAGATTCCGTCTCTCACAGTTGAAGTGTACCTATGATTAATATTACAGACCTCTACATGCTTTGTAAGTAGGAAAACCTGCAAAATCGGCAGTGTATCAAATACTTGTTCTCCCCACTGTATATATTTATTATCCGGACTCCGACATTGCTCGTCCTAATATTTATGTATTTCTTAATTCCATTATTTAACTTTTTAGATTTGAGTGTATTGTTTTGTATTGTTAGATATTACTGCATTGTTAGGAGCTAGGAACATAAGCATTTCACTACACTCGCAATAACATCAGCTAAATATGCGACCAATAAAATTGTATTTGATTTTGATTTGATTTAAAGGTGTTTTGGTGTTGCTCGATTTTGACAGCAATACTAAGAAAATGACTACAAGGACGAAACTCTCAATGCTGCAATGATGAAAATATCTCAAAAACCAAGAGAGGAATTGCTAAAAAAAACTAAACCAAAGAAGAAAAACAACGCAACAGTGTTTTGCACTAAGTACACCAAGTGTTCGGAGAAAATGAAAGCAATCCTGAAAAAGCATATTCTGCAATCAGACATAAAAATTGCACACCTCTTCAAGGAACCCCCACCGGTGGTCTATAAGCGCAATATTGGGGAGATCTGACTTGCCCCCTGAGCCCAGTCAGACCCTCCTGACACCCATTCCAAATGGGAACTACAAATGTGGCTCATGCGCACAGTGCAATAGCACTACAACAACATCCTTCTTCAGACACCCACATACAGGTCGAAAAATCCCTGTTAGGGGCATCATCTCATGCAAGACAAAGGGAGTAATCTATCTGTGGGGCGGCAGGTAGCTTAGTGGTTAAGAGCGTTGTGCCAGTAACCGAAAGGTCGCTGGTTCTAATCCCCGAGCTGACTAGGTGAAAAATCTGTTGATGTGCCCTTGAGCAAGGCACTTAACCCTAATTGCTCATGTAAGTCGCTCTGGATAAGAGATTCAGGCTGGGATGGATCGCCGTCCTTGGGAGGAGACAGTGGAGGCCTGGTTTAGAGAGGAGCAACGGCAACACAGAAGGCGCCGGCAGGAGGAAGCCCGAGAGACAGCCCCAATAAAAAAATTGGGGGGGGGGCTAAAAGGGTGGTCGGGGATCGATGGAGAAGAGCCCTGACCACTGCACTCATGGGGGGCTCAGGGAGGAGTATTATAGATGACTGGGAATTTATAATATTATAGATGACTGGGAGTTTATAATATTATAGATGACTGGGAGTTTATAATTTTATAGATGACTGGGAGTTTATAATATTATAGATGACTGGGAGTTTATAATATTATAGATGACTGGGAGTTTATAATATTATAGATGACTGGGAGTTTATAATATTATAGATGACTGGGAGTTTATAATATTATAGATGACTGGGAGTTTATAATATTATAGATGACTGGGAGTTTATAATATTATAGATGACTGGGAGTTTATAATTTTATAGATGACTGGGAGTTTATAATATTATAGATGACTGGGAGTTTATAATATTATAGATGACTGGGAGTTTATAATTTTATAGATGACTGGGAGTTTATAATATTATAGATGACTGGGAGTTTATAATATTATAGATGACTGGGAGTTTATAATATTATAGATGACTGGGATAATATTATAGATGACTGGGAGTTTATAATATTATAGATGACTGGGAGTTTATAATATTATAGATGACTGGGAGTTTATAATTTTATAGATGACTGGGAGTTTATAATATTATAGATGACTGGGAGTTTATAATATTATAGATGACTGGGAGTTTATAATATTATAGATGACTGGGAGTTTATAATATTATAGATGACTGGGAGTTTATAATATTATAGATGACTGGGAGTTTATAATTTTATAGATGACTGGGAGTTTATAATATTATAGATGACTGGGAGTTTATAATATTATAGATTACTGGGAGTTTATAATATTATAGATGACTGGGAGTTTATAATATTATAGATGACTGGGAATTTATAATATTATAGATGACTGGGAGTTTATGATATTATAGATGACTGGGAGTTTATAATATTATAGATGACTGGGAGTTTATAATATTATAGATGACTGGGAGTTTATAATATTATAGATGACTGGGAGTTTATACATAGTGTGCGACTCTCTATATTTTGTTTTTATATCTTCCAGGTGTTGCTAGCTTTAGCAGTTCAAGAGCAGTGGATAATCCGAATACTTCCCATTCAAGCCTATGGAGCTTTTATTAACATTTAAAACAGTTATAGTTCAGAAAGTATGGTATCAAAACGCTGTATACACTCAACCTATTCCAGACTGGTCTGAACGTTTTAAAGTTTTATAGCTTAAACGGTGGAAGACTAGTTCCCATTCAAGTCTATGGCCATTGGAACGCATTGGGATTTATGCAAATATGGTTGTGGTGAGACAAGTATTAGTAGTAGCAAAAAAAAAAAATTATATATATATATATATTTATTTTTTTACAAGCACACTGATGACGGTCAGCCTGCACATTTTAAAGTTGTTTTGCTGTCGGTAGCTTTTCTGGTTTTGGCCCTACAAGTGGCAGTGGAAGAAATACCCAGTACCCTGCCCTGAACCTTAAGTCATTGTTCTAGTCGACTACCACATTGTACTCTACCTTAGAGACTGCTGCCCTATGAACATAGAGTCAATGAACACTGGTCACTTTAATAATGTTTACATACTGTATTCTCATCATGACTCCATCCTATATAACTACCGCTGGACATTTCAGTGCATTCGGAAAGTATTCAGACCCCTCGACTTTTTCCACATTTTGTTACGTTACAGCCTTATTCTAAAATAGATTAAATTGTTTTTTTTTCCCCCTCTTCAATCTACACACAATACCCCATAATGACAAAGCAAAACAGTTTTTTATAAATGTTTGCATATTTATAAAAATAAAAAAAACGGAAATATCACATTTACATAAGTATTCAGACCCTTTACTCAGTACTTTGTTGAAGCACCTTTGGCAGTGATTACAGCCTCGAGTCTTCTTGGGTATGATGCTACAAGCTTGGCACACCTATATTTGGGGAGTTTCTCCCATTCTTCTCTGCAGATCCTCTCAAGCTCTGTCAGGTTGGATGGGGAGCGTCGCTGCACAGCTATTTTCAGGTCTCTCCAGAGATGTTAGATCGGGTTCAAGTCCGGGCTCTGGCTGGGCCACTCAAGGACATTCAGAGACTTGTCCCGAAGCCACTCCTGCGTTGTCTTGGCTGTGTGCTTAGGGTCGCTGTCCTATTGGAAGGTGAACCTTCGCCCCAGTCTGAGGTCATGAGTGCTCTGGAGCAGGATTTTATCAAGGATCTCGCTGTACTTTGCTCCGTTCATCTTTCCTTCGATCCTGACTAGTCTCCCAGTCCCTGCCACTGAAAAACATACCCACAGCATGATGCTGTTTTTTTTTAGATTGATAAGGCTGTAAAGTAACAATGTGGAAAAAGTCAAGGGGTCTGAATACTTTCCAAATGCACTGTACTGTCTGTACCGTCTATACACATACAATACCAGTCTAAAGTTTGGACACACCTACTGATTCAAGGGTTTTTCTTTATTTCTACTATTTCCTACATTGTAGAATAATAGTGAAGACATCAAAACTATGAAATAACACATATGGAATCATGTAGTAGCCAATAAAGTGTTAAACAAATCATAATGTATTTTAATATTTGAGATTCTTCAAATAGCCACCCTTTGCCTTGATGACAGCTTTGCACACTCTTGGCATTATTTCAACCAGCTTCATGAGGTAGTCACCTGGAATGCATTTCAATTAACAGGTGTGCCTTCATAAAAGTTAATTTGTGGAATTTATTTCCGTCGTAATGTGTTTGAGCCAATCAGTTGTGTTGTGACAAGGTAGGGCTGGTATACAGAAGATAGCCCTATTTGGTAAAAGACCAAGTCCATATTATGGCAAGAACAGCTCAAATAAGCAAAGAGAAACGACAGTCCATCATTACTTTAAGACATGAAGGTCAGTCAATACGGAACATTTCAAGAACTTTTAAAGTTTCAAGTGCAGTCGCAAAAACCATCAAGCGCTATGATGAAACTGGCTCTCATGAGGACCGCCACAGGAATAGAAGACCCAGAGTTACCTCTGCTGCAGAGGATAAGTTAATTAGAGTTACCAGCCTCAGAAATTGCAGCCCAAATAAATGCTTCACAGAGTTCAAGTCACAGACACATCTCAACATCAACTGTTCAGAGGGGACTGTGTGAATCAGGCCTTCATGATCAAATTGCTGCAAAGAAACCACTACTAAAGGACACCAATAAGAAGAAGACTATCATTTGTTTTTCAACAGGACAATGACCCAACACACCTCCAGGCTGTGTAAGGGCTATTTGACAAAGAAAGAGAGTGATGGAGTGCTGCATCAGATGACCTGGCCTCCACAATCCCCCGACAACAACCCAATTGAGATGGTTTGGGATGATTCGGACGGCAGAGTGAAGGAAAAGCAGCCAACAAGAGCTCAGCATATGTGGAAACTCCTTCAAGACTGTTGGAAAAGCATTCCAGGTGAAACTGGTTGAGAAAATGCCAAGAGTGTGCAAAGCTGTCATCAAGGCAAAGGGGTGGCTATTTGAAGAATCTCAAATATAAAATATATTTTGATTTGTTTAACACTTTTTGGGTTACTACATGATTCCATATGTGTTATTTCATAGTTTTGATGTCTTCACTATTATTCTACAATGTAGAAAATAGTAAAATAATATGCCATTTAGCAGACGCTTTTATCCAAAGCGACTTACAGTCATGTGTGCATACATTTTTACGTATGGGTGGGATCGAACCCACTACCCTGGCATTACAAGTGCCATGCTCTACCAATTGAGCTACAGAGGACCACAATGTAAAAATAAAGAAAAACTCTTGAATGAGTAGGTGTGTCCAAATGCTAATGTGCTCCACTTTCTGGAGGACCGAATTTTGAAATGAGTAGAATGTCTGGTGGAAGCCGAGTATGATAGCTAAGGAGATGGAGAAAATTCTGGCATTTGATTGCAAATATGCGGAGGGAGTCGAAAAGAGAACACACAGAAGGCTGTGAAGGCTCCGGATTACATCTTCAAACTAAGGGCAACAGAGAGGGAGAAGCGTTCATCCATGTATACGGGTAAGAGAGTCTAGCTAGCTACATTTTCAGATATTATAAGTTTCTAATTTTGTCAGAAAGTCGTTTTCATTGCAAGTTAAAGCGTACTATTAGCTAGCTAGCTAACATTAGCTGGCTGGCTCGCTAGCTAACGTTATGTGTATGATCTGTGTTTTAATATTATTCGTATCTCAGAGTAATTTGCATTGCTAACATTGAACCTAGTTGGTTAGCTTTAGCTACCTGCAGATTCATGCAGGGTTAATTGTTTAGCTAGCTAGCTACATGTCTAAACAAAAGACTCCACTATGCAAGGTACCATTTACACCTTCTGTATCCTGTGCATGTGACAAATACACGTTGATTTTATTTGATATAGTGTGTGTTTACCAGAGACGGTAATGTGAAGAACAACATGACCTGCACCAAAGTCAAATTAGGATATAGGCCAAGGACTAGATAAAGTGTTAGGCCAACTATATTGTGTCCAAGTTCTAACATTCTCAGGTAGAATGCCCTGCTTTTATTTCGTTACACTGTAAGCTATTTTCTGTAATTTGCTCACCATTGACTTGTAAATAATGATCTTGTTGTGAGTTTATTTCCCTGTAAAAATGTATACAAATTAGCTAAAGTTATGACGTTGTCACCTATATGATATGGTCATTATTTGAACTTAACGTTAACTAGCTAGCTAATAAGCAAGAAACTAACCAAAACATTGTTTAGAAAGGTGCTTTTAGTTGCCTGGTTTGCTAGATTGACATACTAAATACATTTTTAAACGGAGGGTTTATCGGTGTTAAAATACACCAGTTATGCTATTTTGGACCACCAGTTTTTGTGTTTATACTTTTTCATAACGACAACGACAAGTTTGATGCCGATGACAATAGAATGTTCATGATGTCACTGCGACAACTGTCTACAGACATGTTGATAGACGTAGTGTAAACCAGCCTTTAGTCTTGAGATCTTTGGTTGTTTATTACACTACCGTACTCACTCTGTTTAGCACATGGCCTCATATGTGAATCCTTAAAGAGATGGGTGTGGCTAAGGCTTAAGAGGGTGTGAACGATGCTGAATGGGTGCTGACAAAGAAGAGCTTTCCAGTAGGTGTACCAAAACATTAAAGGGCCATTTTCTCAAAAGTGGGGTTACAAGTTTATTAACTTTCAATGCAGAATTACTTTCCCATTGTTCCTCAACTGTAGTGTATGATCTACCATTGTCTAGCTCTGAGTCTCTACTCTTATCCAATGTAAAAAACACAATTTAAAATTTGCTACATAAAACCGAATCGAGCCGGTCGGTCACATATGTACACACTGCGTGTACAAAACATTAGGAACACCTGCTCTTTCCATGACAGACTGACCAGGTGAATCCAGATGAAAGCTATGATCCCTTATTGATGTCACCTGTTAAAACTACTTCAATCATTGAAATTACATGGTGTGCCCAGTGGGTGGTCTAGTTCAGTTGCCAATAGGGCTCTGGTCAAAAGTTGTGCACTATATAGGGAATAGGGTGCCATTTGGCTATGGGCCCTGGTCTAAAGTAGTGCACTATATAGGGAATAGGGTGCCATTTGGGATGCCTCAGTCTCAGATCACTCCGCTATCTTACTCATCATGCTGCTACCGTACGATATGTTCTGGAACCTTCTAGAGCAGCCGAAGGATAGGCTGAGGGAGGACGAGAGGGAACAGAACAGAACGGAGCAGACTGAGAGGTAGGGGGAACAGAACAGAACGGAGCAGACTGAGAGGCAGGGGGAACAGAACAGAACGGAGCAGACTGAGAGGCAGGGGGAACAGAACAGAACGGAGCAGACTGAGAGGCAGGGGGAACAGAACAGAACGGAGCAGACTGAGAGGCAGGGGGAACAGAACAGAACGGAGCAGACTGAGAGGCAGGGGGAACAGAACAGAACGGAGTAGACTGAGAGGCAGGGGAACAGAACAGAACGGAGCAGACTGAGAGGCAGGGGGGAACAGAACAGAACGGAGTCGACTGAGAGGCAGGGGGAACAGAACAGAACGGAGTCGACTGAGAGGCAGAGGGGAACAGAACAGAACGGAGCAGACTGAGAGGCAGGGGGAACAGAACGGAGCAGACTGAGAGGCAGGGGGAACAGAACAGAACGGAGCAGACTGAGAGGCAGGGGGAACAGAACAGAACGGAGCAGACTGAGAGGCAGGGGAACAGAACGGAGCAGACTGAGAGGCAGGGGGAACAGAACGGAGCAGACTGAGAGGCAGGGGGAACAGAACAGAACGGAGCAGACTGAGAGGCAGGGGGAACAGAACAGAACGGAGCAGACTGAGAGGCAGGGGGAACAGAACAGAACGGAGGCGACTGAGAGGCAGAGGGGAACAGAACAGAACGGAGCAGACTGAGAGGCAGGGGGAACAGAACGGAGCAGACTGAGAGGCAGGGGGAACAGAACAGAACGGAGCAGACTGAGAGGCAGGGGGAACAGAACAGAACGGAGCAGACTGAGAGGCAGGGGGAACAGAATGGAGCAGACTGAGAGGCAGGGGAACAGAACGGAGCAGACTGAGAGGCAGGGGAACAGAACAGAACGGAGCAGACTGAGAGGCAGGGGGAACAGAACAGAACGGAGCAGACTGAGAGGCAGGGGGAACAGAACAGAACGGAGCAGACTGAGAGGCAGGGGGAACAGAACAGAACGGAGCAGACTGAGAGGCAGGGGGAACAGAACAGAACGGAGCAGACTGAGAGGCAGGGGGAACAGAACAGAACGGAGCAGACTGAGAGGCAGGGGGAACAGAACAGAACGGAGCAGACTGAGAGGCAGGGGGAACAGAACAGAACGGAGCAGACTGAGAGGCAGGGGGAACAGAACAGAACGGAGCAGACTGAGAGGCAGGGGGAACAGAACAGAACGGAGCAGACTGAGAGGCAGGGGGAACAGAACAGAACGGAGCAGACTGAGAGGCAGGGGGAACAGAACAGAACGGAGCAGACTGAGAGGCAGAGGGAACAGAACAGAACGGAGCAGACTGAGAGGCAGGGAGAACAGAACAGAACGGAGCAGACTGAGAGGCAGAGGGGAACAGAACAGAACGGAGCAGACTGAGAGGCAGGGGGAACAGAACAGAACGGAGCAGACTGAGAGGCAGGGGGAACAGAACAGAACGGAGCAGACTGAGAGGCAGGGGGAACAGAACAGAACGGAGCAGACTGAGAGGCAGGGGGAACAGAACAGAACGGAGCAGACTGAGAGGCAGGGGGAACAGAACAGAACGGAGCAGACTGAGAGGCAGGGGGAACAGAACAGAACGGAGCAGACTGAGAGGCAGGGGGGAACAGAACAGAACGGAGCAGACTGAGAGGCAGGGGGAACAGAACAGAACGGAGCAGACTGAGAGGCAGGGGGAACAGAACAGAACGGAGCAGACTGAGAGGCAGGGGGAACAGAACAGAACGGAGCAGACTGAGAGGCAGGGGGAACAGAACAGAACGGAGCAGACTGAGAGGCAGGGGGAACAGAACAGAACGGAGCAGACTGAGAGGCAGGGGGAACAGAACAGAACAGAGCAGACTGAGAGGCAGGGGGAACAGAACGGAGCAGACTGAGAGGCAGGGGGAACAGAACGGAGCAGACTGAGAGGCAGGGGGAACAGAACAGAACGGAGCAGACTGAGAGGCAGGGGGGAACAGAACAGAACGGAGCAGACTGAGAGGCAGGGGGAACAGAACAGAACGGAGCAGACTGAGAGGCAGGGGGAACAGAACAGAACGGAGCAGACTGAGAGGCAGGGGGAACAGAACGGAGCAGACTGAGAGGCAGGGGGAACAGAACAGAACGGAGCAGACTGAGAGGCAGGGGGAACAGAACAGAACGGAGCAGACTGAGAGGCAGGGGGAACAGAACAGAACGGAGCAGACTGAGAGGCAGGGGGAACAGAACAGAACGGAGCAGACTGAGAGGCAGGGGGAACAGAACAGAACGGAGCAGACTGAGAGGCAGGGGGAACAGAACAGAACGGAGCAGACTGAGAGGCAGGGGGAACAGAACAGAACGGAGCAGACTGAGAGGCAGGGGGAACAGAACAGAACGGAGCAGACTGAGAGGCAGGGGGAACAGAACAGAACGGAGCAGACTGAGAGGCAGGGGGAACAGAACGGAGAAGACTGAGAGGCAGGGGGAACAGAACAGAACGGAGCAGACTGAGAGGCAGGGGGAAAGAACAGAACGGAGCAGACTGAGAGGCAGGGGGAACAGAACAGAACGGAGCAGACTGAGAGGCAGGGGGGAACAGAACGGAGCAGACTGAGAGGCAGGGGAACAGAACAGAACGGAGCAGACTGAGAGGCAGGGGGAACAGAACAGAACGGAGCAGACTGAGAGGCAGGGGGAACAGAACAGAACGGAGCAGACTGAGAGGCAGGGGGAACAGAACAGAATGGAGCAGACTGAGAGGCAGGGGGAACAGAACAGAACGGAGCAGACTGAGAGGCAGGGGGAACAGAACAGAACGGAGCAGACTGAGAGGCAGGGGGAACAGAACAGAACGGAGCAGACTGAGAGGCAGGGGGAACAGAACGGAGCAGACTGAGAGGCAGGGGGAACAGAACAGAACAGAGCAGACTGAGAGGCAGGGGGAACAGAACAGAACGGAGCAGACTGAGAGGCAGGGGGAACAGAACAGAACGGAGCAGACTGAGAGGCAGGGGGAACAGAACGGAGCAGACTGAGAGGCAGGGGGAACAGAACAGAACAGAGCAGACTGAGAGGCAGGGGGAACAGAACAGAACGGAGCAGACTGAGAGGCAGGGGGAACAGAACGGAGCAGACTGAGAGGCAGGGGGAACAGAACAGAACGGAGCAGACTGAGAGGCAGGGTGAACAGAACGGAGCAGACTGAGAGGCAGGGAGAACAGAACAGAACGGAGCAGACTGAGAGGCAGGGGGAACAGAACAGAACGGAGCAGACTGAGAGGCAGGGGGAACAGAACAGAACGGAGCAGACTGAGAGGCAGGGGGAACAGAACAGAACGGAGCAGACTGAGAGGCAGGGGGAACAGAACAGAACGGAGCAGACTGAGAGGCAGGGGGAACAGAACAGAACGGAGCAGACTGAGAGGCAGGGGGAACAGAACAGAACGGAGCAGACTGAGAGGCAGAGGGAACTGAACGGAGCAGAAATCAAAACACTACCCTGATTCCTCCAGGGCCCCCAGGCCAACTGGATAAAAAAAAAAAATCCCCCTCCTCAACAAACTAACAAATGGACAGAGGAGAGGAGAGGAGAGGAGAGGAGAGAATGAGAGGAGCTACTGGTCGATAAAGCACTGCCTGTTAATTACACTTGACAGGGCCAGGAGTTCATTCGTCAGCATTGTGCTGTGTGTGTGTGTTTGTGTGGCTTTGTGTGTGTGTGTGTGGCTTTGTGTGGCTTTGTGTGTGTGTGTGTGTGGCTTTGTGTGTGTCTCCACTCCCCTCGCCTGGGAGGTGCAGGACAATCAGTGTCCCGTGGGACAGGTGTGTGTCTGTGTCTGTGTCCTGTAATCACTGCAGCGCTCCATTAGAGTGAGGGTTAAACACCAGGAGATGGAGGTCCACGGGAGGGTCTGGGTAGAGACTGCTAATACGCTGCGCCCCCACCCTCCTAGACTTCCAGCCCACCACTCGCCAAGCAGAGCAAACCAAGGACAGGACATTGCAGCAGAGCACCCAGAGTAGAGGCCCCTTGGTCAAGGGCGTAGGAGCCAGGGGGGACATGTCCCCCCCTATGTCAGAAGCAGGTAAGTCTCCCGCGACCGGGAGACTCAATGGCGGCGCACAATTGGCCCAGCGTCGTCCAGGGTAGGGGAGGGAATGGCCGGCAGGGATGTAGCTCAGTTGATAGAGCATGGCGTTTGCAACGCCAGGGTTGTGGGTTTGATTCCCACGGGGGGCCAGTATAAAAAAACAAAACAAAAAAAACAAATGTATTCACTAACTGTAAGTCGCTCTGGATAAGAGCGTCTGCTAAATGACTAAAATGTAAATGTAAATGTAATAATAGCAGGTAATCCCCCCCCAATAATTTTACAGCAAAAAAATACATAAAATACAGAGCCTTTTATTTTGAAAAACGAGTTGCCAGATCCGTTGAGGGACTTTGTTGTGAAAAGGCCTCTGCTGCTGGAACGTGACGTGAGTTCCTTACCCGCCCCCCACTGGGCGGGTAATTCATTAATTAATTAGATGTTCAGGAGTCTTATGGCTTGGGGGTAGAAGCTGTTTAGAAGCCTCTTGGACCTAGACTTGGTGCTCCGGTACCGCTTGCTGTGTGGTAGCAGAGAGAACAGTCTATGACTAGGGTGGCTGGAGTCTTTGACACTTTTTAGGGCCTTCCTCTGACACCGCCTGGTATAGAGGTCCTGGATGGCAGGAAGCTTGGCCCCAGTGATGTACTGTACACGCCATACACACTACCCTCTGTAATGCCTTGCGGTCGGATGCCGAGCAGTTGCCATACCAGGCGGTGATGCAACCAGTCAGGATGCTCTCGATGGTGCAGCTGTATAACCTTTTGAGGATCTGAGGACCAATGCCAAATCTTTTCAGTCTCCTGAGGGGTAATAGGTTTTGTCGTGCCCTCTTCACGACTGTCTTGGTGTGTTTGGACCATGTTAGTATGTGGTTGATGTGGACACCAATGAACTCTCAACCTGCTCCACTACACCCCCGTCGATGAGAATGGGGGCGTGCTCAGTCCTCTTATTTTTCCTGTAGTCCACAATCATCTCCTTTGTCTTGATCACGTTGAGGGAGAGGTTGTTGTCCTGGCACCACACGGCCAGATCTCTGACCTCCTCCCTATAGGCTGTCTCATCGTTGTCGGTGATCAGGCCTACCACTGTTGTGTCGTCGGCAAACTTAATGATGGTGTTGGAATCGTGCCTGGCCATGCAGTCATGAGTGAACAGGGAGTACAGGAGGGGACTGAGCATGCAGCCCTGAGGGGCCCCCGTGTTGAGGATCAGCGTGGCGGATGTGTTGTTACCTACCCTTACCACCTGGGGGCGGTCCGTCAGGAAGTCCAGGATCCAGTTGCAGAGGGAGGTGTTTAGTCCCAGGGACCTTAGCTTAGTGATGAGCTTTGAGGGCACTATGGTGTTGAACGCTGAGCTGTAGTCAATGAATAGCATTCTCACATAGGTGTTCCTTTTGTCCAGGTGTGAAAGGGCAGTGTGGAGTGCAATAGAGATTGCGTCATACATTATTCTTTTTTATATAGAGACCCGTTTCGAACGGACCCGAGGACAACGAGACCCGTTCAGTATAGACCTAGTCGGATCCAGAACCGGTCCGATCCGATTCGGGAAGCAGCAGAAAGGTCTGAGGCTCTTTGACTGCAGCCAATTGCCACTTTGATGACTTATGATTGGCCAACAACAACAACAAGCTAGACGCCATGCTCCACTCTCCACTCTGGAGAAAAGCATAAATTATCAAATGTATCTTTCTCTCTCTACTGTAGCAGTCGCGTTTGGATCTATACGGACCCGAAGACAATCATATCAGATCCAACGCAGACCTGTGACGTTATTTAGAATTCTGGTTCATAGACTGATGCCATTGACT